>NC_057807.1:609664465-609880921 GCF_018294505.1 Triticum aestivum | reverse complement strand
CTCACTGTTCATCCAAAGAGGCAGCATCGATCGGTTTCAGTTAGCAGCAGTAGCGAAGGAACCACTCGATCGGGTTCAGTTAACAGCCATCGATCGATCGCTCGGGTTCAGTAACGCGTAGCCTGCAATGCAATCGCTCGGGTTCAGTTAGAGCCCAACTCCTCGCACACACGCGCGTACGTGTACGAGAGAAACACGCATCGCTCGGCCCCCGACCACCCACCGTAACCGGGAACTCCCTGAAATTTTCCTCGCCCTCGCTTCTACCACGGTTTTTTCCGTCATGGACGGCCCAAAGAATGTCATGCAGTTGCGTCTCCGGCCCGCCCAGGACGAAAAGCCCATTTTTTGTCATGATTTTTTGTCATAGAAGTAGGAGCCCACCACATCTATGATGATACCAGGTTTTGTCACAATTATCGTCATAGAAGTGTCATATGTATGACAGAAAAAAAAATTCGTTCGGCCCAAAATGTCACGGATGTGTTTTTTTTTGTAGTGTAGTCTCACAGTTTGATGTACACTAACACTTCCTATGTTCGTTGTGGGACTAGCACCTAGGCGCAAGAGGAAACAAACATCAGGGATAATGCTCGACAGGTTAATTAAATCTAGAGGAGGAAGAATGGAGATCCGTTTTGAGGCAGGTTTAAAAAGGCCACGTGATGCTACAGAGTCAGCCAAGTTAGTATTAGAGGCAGCGGTTGCCGTTAGGTGTCATGTACGTATCCTCCCAACATGGATTCAGTACAGGAATGACAAAGACGAAACCCAGTTCAACACCTTCCTCGACCATTTATCTGTAAGTATGGTTATGTATGGAAACTAGTAATATCGTCTTGCGTTATCCCATACTTTCTAGGTTGCTGATAATGAGACTCCCATAATTTTCAACATATGAGGTTCAAGTTGGATAGCCAAGATGATGCAACCAGACAAGCTTGCACCCATGTTTTCAAGTCTGCTCTGCGATAGTATCGGTATAACTTGAGGAAAACCCACTTTGAAGGCAAGGCTAACAGTGAACTTTCCCAAACATCTCCAGTGGAAAATATATCGGATGAAGACTGGAGGGACCTTATTAAACACTGGTCTGATCCGAAGTATCAGGTACATTATATATATGTGATCAGATCACATGTTGAAGTCCTATTTACGCATGTGCCTCACAAATCTATCTTCTTGTAGGTGAACTGTTCAAAGAACAAGGCCAATCGTACGAAAGTGAAATTCCAACAGACTATAGGATCTCGTAGCTATATTGCACACTACGAGGCTCTTGTAATTAGCTGCTGTTTCACTCTTTTCGCTGTACCATATTATTAGATCTATATTGACTTGTTTGATATGCAGAGGAAAGCCCGCAAGGACCAAAAAGTACCTAAACCAAATGCTGTGGAAATCTTCAAGGACTGTCACACCAACAAGAAGAAGGGCATGACTACACCAGTCAAAGCCGTTGTTGTAAGTCCTTAATCCTCATACCTTTTAACTACTACTTACTCTGACTTGTGCCTTGAACTGCATGGTTTGCAGCCAATGTCTATTACTCTTTTCAAATTTATACACAATTGTCTTAGCGTATCATTGCACCTTACAAGGTTTAAAAGAGAGGAGCGATGTTCCTTTGATCTTGACCCGTAATCTAGTTCCATGCTGGACTTGCCCACACAACGTTACAATTGCATGTTTGTCTGTTCTCAGTTGTTTTGTGATATGAATGATGTCATACTATGCTTACCGTATTATAAACTTCATCTCTTTATCCTTAGCCCTTAATACAATGTGAAGAAACAGACAATACATTAGCGATGGTACATGGTCATATGTTTGGAACCTGGTTTTATTATGTACTTTGCAATAAAATACAACTAATATTTTACATGGGTTCACCAGAATAAGTTCTGTATATAGACCAAAGCTATTTTGTTTGGTTTTGCTGCCTCCTTAATATCTTCTGTTCTGGTACTATTAATGTAAAACCTCAACTTTTCAGCGAGCTCTGGAAAAAATGGTGGAACCGCCACCTTTTGAAGGTGGCGAGGCAACTACAACCGCAATGTCAGCTCTTGCTGCAGTGGGTCAGTACCTGTCCACTAACAGTGCCAAAAGCACGTTCCTGCGTAATATTGGGTTGGTTGTTAAGGCAATATCATCCAAACTGCCTCATGATCAAGATATGCAAGCTCAAAGCAATGTTGTATCTGCGCTCCAGACACAAGTCCATTCCCTAACAGAGACCCTTTGTGAAACAAGGAGAGACATTGTTCGATGTCGTCAAGATATGCATGGTTTTGAAACCAGACTATCAGACATTTGCTATGTTGTTCAGGAGCCTAGGGGAAATGAAGGCGAGGGTTATGGTGCTCCATCGGACAATACAACATGAAAACGTAACAGTCAGGTCAAATGAACCGAGCTTCTGAACTTCTGGTGGTGCATTTATCTGCTAGAATGTTAGTTTTATGCCAACCTTACTTTTGTTATATAGTTGTAATTTGTTTTGGTGCGATACAAAACTTATTCTTAACGTGCAGCCACCAGCTGAAGAAAACAGCACATCATTTTTGTATAGTGTAGGGTGTTCCCTATATTTGCACTGGTAGCGATCTTTGATGCCGAGTGGATGTAATCTGTGCAATCGCCTTAATAGCCTAGCATTAGTTTCGGCCTTATTTATTTCCTAGTCTTCTTTTTCCCTAGTTTGCTAGTGGTCGCAACAACCATGGGCCGTATACGGGCCGTAGGATCCATGGGTCTCCTATGGGCTGTAGGATCCATGGGTCTCCAACGGGTCGTCGATAAATGGGCCTCCAACAGGGTCGTAGAATCGATGGGCCTCGGGCCATCGGATAAATGGGTCTACATGGGCCGTAAACGGGCGTAATAGGTATCGGCCCAACATGGTAATGGGCCGTTAACAGGCCGTAGGACAGCAAAGCCTTAATTCTGTCACAGGCATAACTGGTCGTTAATGGGCCAGAATATAGGACGGACTGGAAACAGCGCAACGGGTTAACAGGCCAGAAACGGGCCGACTCTTACCATGGGCCGAATTTGGCCCATTAGAGTAAGGGCCAGTAACGGGCCGACTCTTGCCATGGGCCGAATTTGGCCCATTAGGGGAATAGGCCAATAATGGGCCGGAAGTAATCGAGGGCCGAAAAGGAGCCCAAGAACGTATGGGCCGTCAATAGGCCGAAAGCTAAAGTGGGCTAGAAACGGCCCATGCAAATCACGGGCCATTAACGGGTACAAAGAAAATTACTGTTCATTATGGGCTAGAGTCACCGTGGGCCTGTAAAGGGCCGAAAGATACGAAGGCCTCATATGGGCCGAAAGACGTCGTGGGCCATACATGGGCCGAAAGTGAAATGGGCTAGTGTTATATTCGACGGCCCACATGATGTTGTTGGGCCGATTTCCTTTAGGGCCTAATGGGCCGTGAGTTAACGGGTCGTAAAATGGGCTATTTGCGAAGAGATCGTTAACAGGCTTTTCATGGGCCAGCCCATTAACTTTTGTCCAAGTCAAACAGGCCAGCTTTGTAAGCTAAATGGGCCAGTGGTGGGCCATGGCACGTGTCGACATATCATAGGTGCCTATCTGACCCACTGACGAGCTGACACATGTTTCGTCGGGCCAATAAGAATTTTACACATGGAAATTTCCCATTGGTCAGGGCTGTTAACGGGTTATCGGATCCAAAACCCGACCCGGTAGCTTAACGGCGTTCCGTTATGGTGGATGCCATGTATCGGTCACCCTTCATGAAAGCACTTCTGTGACGCGCGATTTATCGTCATGGAAGTGGACACTTCTGTGATGATAATTTTGGTAATGTCATGGAACACTTCTACGACAGCACATGTATGACTATCTTGATTCTGTCATAAAATCGTCATGGACGTACATGCATGACAAAAAACGCGACCTACTGTGACAAACACGTATCATCATGGAAGTGTATTTTTTTGTAGTGCAGCCTCGGCACCATATACAAGGAAGAAAGGAGTGAAGCCAGTTGACTTGTTCGGGGCGGTACGCAAGCTCCAGAGGACGGTCGGCAGCTCCTCGAGCCAACAGCCGGCCGAGTGCTCTAGTGGTACGACCAGTCGGGGCTTGATGCCGGATAGGATGAGGCCGTTTGCTCGCTCGACTTGGCCGTTTGACTGCGGATGGGCAACAGACGCTAAGTCCAGTCAGATGCCCTGTGTCGTGCAGAAACGTGCCAGTGCTCCTTTGGCAAAATTCGTGCCATTGTCGGTGATGATGTTGTGTGGTATGCCATACCGGGTGGTGATGTCTGTGATGAATGTCATAGCAGTCGGCCCATTCGGCTTTTTGATTGGCTTCGCTTCAATCCACTTGGTGAACTTGTCCACGGCGACAAGCAGGTGTATCATGCCGCCGCGTGCCGTCTTGAATGGGCCCACCATATCCAGCCCCCAGACGGCGAAAGGCCAAGTGAGGGTGATGGTCTTGAGTGCAGAAGCCGACAAGTGTTGCTTGGAGCTGAAAACTTGGCACCCTTTGTAGTGTTTGACTAATTCTTTGGCGTCTTCCAAAGCGGTCGGCCAGAAGAACCCATGGCGGAAAGCTTTGGCGACGAGTGATCTTGAGGCCGTGTGGTGGCCGCACTCGCCTTGGTGGATGTCCTTGAGGATTGCAATGCCCCTCTCTAGCTCGACACAGCGCTAGAAGACTCCAGTGACATTGTGCCTAACGAGTTCTCTGTTCACTATTGTGTATGCTCCGGCTCGGTGTTGAACTTGTTTTGCCGAGATCTTGTCAGTCGACAACTCTCTGTTCACCAGAAAGTTGAGGATGGGTTGGGCCCATGATGGAGCTGTGACTTCTTCTATTGCCAACACGGCTACGGCGACCAGGGTGGGTGGGCTGAGTGGCGAAGAGTTGGAGTCGGCCACCGCCTGCTGCGTCGTTGTAGTCCCCGGGCCGACTGCTGCAGTCCCCGGGCCGGGTTCTGGAGTCCTCAAGCCGGGTGCGACTGCAGCAGTCCCTGAGCCACCTGCCGAAGTCCCCAGGCCGCCTGCCGAAGTCCCCAGGCCGCCTGCTGGGTTCCCCAAGTCGGATCCGACTGTGTTAGGGTCAGGCGGCACGAAGATGGAGTTTGATTCTGGAGACGGCTTGACAGACGGCTTGAGGAGGCGTTGGAGGGAGACGCCGATTGGTATAGCCTGCCGGGTGGAACCGATTCGTGCCAGGGCGACGGCTTGCTCGTTGCCGTTCCGTGGCACATGGAGAAACTCGCACCCTTCAAAGTATCCACTGAGTTGCTGAACGAGGAAGCGTTAGCTCGCCATGTTTGCGTCCTTGGCCTCCCAATCGCCAGATGATTGTTGGATCACCAAGTCCGAGTCGCCATAGCACAGGATCCGATGGATGCCAACTTCTTTGGCCAGCCGGAGCCCATGTATGAGCGCCTCGTACTCGGCCAGGTTGTTGGAGGCGGCAAAATGAATTTGCAACGTGTATCTGAGCTTGTCACCCTTGGGAGAGGTGAGGACGATGCCGGCTCCCAAGCCGGTGGGCATCTTAGATCCGTCAAAGTGCATCCGCTAATGAGTGGAGTCGGGTGCTGGTGGCAGGTACTGGGTTT
Organism: Triticum aestivum; assembly: GCF_018294505.1. Classification (NCBI taxonomy): domain Eukaryota; kingdom Viridiplantae; phylum Streptophyta; class Magnoliopsida; order Poales; family Poaceae; genus Triticum; species Triticum aestivum. The sequence goes on along the minus strand of NC_057807.1, from coordinate 609,875,301 downwards.
CGGCCCAGTCGATAAGGAAGTCGGCCAGCACTTGGGACTTGATGGCGGTGCGAGGCTGGTAGAAGATGGTGTAAGGAGCCAGCGTAATGGCCCACTTGGCCACCTGACGAGATGCATCCCGGCTGCCTATGATCTCGACAAGCGGGGCAGTGCAGACGACCATGATGGGGTGCTCTTGAAAGTAGGGCTTGAGCTTCTTGGCGGCAAAATATACACCATAGCACATCTTCTGGTAGTGGGGGTAATTCTGCTTTGAGGTTGACAGCACTTCGCTCAAATAATACACCTGCCTCTGGACCAGCTGAGATCGGCCTTCTTCTGGGCGTTGAACCACGATGACAGTGCTGACCACCCGGCTGGTTGCGGCAATATAAAGGAGCATGGGCTCTTTTTCAGTCGGTGCCGCCAGGACAGGCGGCGTGGTCAACATCTTCTTCAACTTGTGAAAAGCTTTGTCCGCCTGACCGTTCCACTCGAAGTGAGTAGATTTCCTCATGAGCTGGTACAGGGGGAGAGCCTTCTCCCCTAGCCGACTGATGAAGCGGTTAAGGGAGGCTAGGCACCCAGTGAAATTTTGGACATCTCGAAGCTGGGTGGGAATCTCCATCCTATCTATGGCCTTGATCTTTACTGGGTTGCACTCGATGCCGCGTTCAGAGACCAGGAAGCCTAGGAGCTGGCCGGCTGGTACTCCGAACACGCATTTCTCAGGGTTCATCTTGATCTGAAATCGGTGCAAGTTGTCAAATGTTTCCTTGAGATCTTCCAGCAGGGTGTCGCGCTTCTCCGTCTTCACCACAATATCATCTATGTAGACGTGGGCATTTCTGCTGAGTTGCTTGAGGAGGCATTTCTGCATGCAACACTGAAAAGTGGCACCAGCATTTCTCAAGACGAATGTCATAGTCAGGTAGCAGAATGCTCCGAATGGTGTGATGAAGGCGGTCTTCAGGCGGTCGGCTGGATCCAACTTGATCTGATGGTAACCCGAGTAGGCATCTAAGAAACTCAAAAGCTCGCATCCAGCTGTGGAGTCTATCACTTGATCAATCCGGGGCAAAGCAAACGGATCTTTGGGGCAAGCTTTGTTGAGGTTGGTATAATCTATACACATGCGCCATTTCTTGTTCTTCTTCAGTACAAGGACCGGGTTGGCAAGCCATTCTGGAAAGAACACCTCCATAATGAAGCCGGCTGCCAGAAGCCGGGCTATCTCTTCACCAACAATTCTTCTCTTCTCCTCTGACAGTCAGCGGAGGGGCTGCTTGACTGGTTTTGCATCTGCTCGAACATGTTGTGCTCGGTGAAATCTGTCGGAACACCCGGCATGTCCTTGGGGAACCATGCAAAGATATCTCGATTCTCACGGAGGAAATCGAGGAGCTCGCTTTCCTATTTGCTATCTAGGTTTGCTCCTAGCACAGCAAACCTCTCCGGGTGCTCTGGGTCCAGAGGTATCTTCTTTGTTTCCTTGGCCGGCTGGAAAGAGCCCTGAGCTTCCGACTCCTTGGCGTCAGGCGATAGGTCCGGCTGCTTGCCGGCCATGGCCACAACCCGGTCAAGGATCTTCCTCTCAGCAGCAATCATGAGGGACTCGGCCAGCCGGCTGCTGGCTGCAGCACAAGCATAGGATTTCTTGTAGTCTCCAACTATGGTGATGATGCCCTTGGAACTCGGCATCTTCATCTTGAGGTACGCATAGTGGGGCACAGCCACGAACTTGGCTAGGGCAGGTCGGCCAAGTAAAGCATGGTAAGGGCTCTCTAGATCCACCACTTCAAACCAAATTGCTTCACGACGGAAGTGATCCTTGTCTCCGAAGAGGACATCTATCTTGATCTTGCCGATTGGTGAGCATGACAGGCCGGGTACAATGCCATGGAACATGGTCCGACTGGGCAAAAGTTGCTTCGTCTTGATGTTTAGCTTCTCCATGGTGTCACGGTACAGGATGTTGATGCTGCTTCCACCATCAATCAGAACTCGGGAGAAACGAGCAGCTCGCCTTTCTGTTGCGAAGGTGGCATCCAACACCAACGCATAAGAGCCTGGAGACGGCATCACCTCTGGGTGATCAGCCCGGCTCCAGCTGATAGGCTTTTCAGACCAATGCATAAATTCTGGATCCTTGGAGGCAACTGCATTGACTTCTTGGTGCTGTCGACACCGGTTGCGCATGTCCTCAGCTTGGCTCGTGAAGATGGCATAGGTTGCATGCTCGTCAGGGAATTCATCTTGAACGGCTCCGACTGCTGGGCGAGCGGCCGGCTGCTAAGGAACCGGAGGCGGCTGGTCAGCAGGCGGAGGGGGCAACAGTCCTTCGTCCTTGGAGATCCGTGTGAGCCAATGACACTTCCGGGTTATGTGGTTGGATGGCTTTACGCCGCCATGGAACTTGTAGGGGGCATCAAGGGTTTACTCGTAGGAGAAAGTTGGCTGCCAGGCCGACCTGCTGCCCTTCGGTCGCTTGGGCATGGGTTGCCCTTCGGGCTGCTCGTCTTCGACCGTGGCCACCTGTCGACTGGTGGAAGGCAGCATGGGAGCCTTGCTTTGCTGTCGTTCTGATGTGGGCGTCGATTGGAGTCGCCGGCCGGCGTCTTTGGAGCCGGAGGAAGCACCTTTCCAGAGGCGTCCACTCGGAGCTCGGTCTTCATTGAGGAGTCGGCCGTGGCATACTTGTCTGCTATGATCAGCAGTTCGTCGAATGTAGCCGGCTCGTCGCAGAGAAGTCGGTTCTAGAGGAGGGTGCCCTCTCGGCACCCGGTGGTGAAGTACTCTATTGCTTGCACCTTGTGCACCCCTTCGTGGGAGTTGCGCAGCTTGGCCCAACACATGAGGTAGTCGCGAGTTGATTCGCTGGGGCCTTGCGAATGAAGACTTCCGTGAAATCTAGCCAGTTGTTGACGTTGTAGGGCTTGAGGCTGTTCAGCCAGGTGCGTGCCATGCCTTGAAGCATGAGGGGGACGTACTTCATGGCAACGCGCCTGTTGCCATTGGCTATGCTGACTGAAGTGGAGTAGTCGATCAACCAGTCTTCCGGCTTCACCGAGCCGTTGTATTTTGGCGTGTCTCTTGGGAGAGAAAACCCTTTGGGGAAGGGCTCGTCGCGGATGCGGGGACCGAAACAGGGCGGGCCGACATCGTCTTCTTCTTCTAGCGCCAGGGATCGCGCTAGGCGGTCGATCCGATGGCGGGCATCATTCTCGCCGATTCCTTCGCGGCGGCCCAATCGGCCGCTGAGCGTCGGGTGCATGACAGGCGGCGGGGTGGGATATCTCTCCCCGCGAGGTGGAGGAGGAGGCGGGCTGCCTCATCGCTCCATGGCTCGGGGGCGACCCTCTGCGTCACGCTCGATAGTGAGGCGAGTCCGGCTGCGGCTGGCAGTCGGCCCCTTGTCTTTTAGCTTGCGGGCGCCGCCTGCAGTCGGCGCCCGAGATGTCACGCCGTGCTCTCGGCGTGGGGGAGGACTTTCAGCGCGGGCGCCAGCTTCATGCCGCTCTATGGCCGCATCGATCAGTTGCTTGATGTCTACTACACAACCTTCTTCTTGTAGACGTTGTTGGGCCTGCAAGTGCATAGGTTTGTAGGACAGTAGCAAATTTCCCTCAAGTGAATTACCTAAGGTTTATCAATCCGTAGGAGGCGTAGGATGAAGATGGTCTCTCTCAAACAACCCTGAAACCAAATAACAAAGAGTCTCTTGTGTCCCCAACACACCCAATACAATGGTAAATTGTATAGGTGCACTAGTTCGGCGAAGAGATGAAGATACAAGTGCAAAATAGATAGTAGATATAGGTTTTTGTAATCAGAAATTATAAAAATAGCAAGGTAGCGAGCGATAAAAGTGAGCATAAACGGTATTGCAATGATAGGAAACAAGGCCTAGGGTTCATACTTTCACTAGTGCAAGTTCTCTCAACAATAATAACATAGATAGATCATATAACAATCCCTCAACATGCAACAAATAGTCACTCCAAAGCCACTAATAGCGGAGAACAAACGTAGAGATTATGGTAGGGTACGAAACCACCTCAAAGTTATTCTTTCGGATCAATCTATAAAAGAGTTAGTACTAGAATAACACCTTAAGACACAAATCAACCAAAACCCTAATGTCAGCTAGATACTCCATTGTCACCTCAAGTATCCGTGGGCATGATTATACAATATGCATCACACAATCTCAGATTCATCCAACCAACATAAAAGTACTTCAAAGAGTGCCCCAAAGCTACTACCGGAGAGTCAAGAACGTGTGCCAACCCCTATGCATAGGTTCCCAATGTCACGAACCCGCAAGTTGATCACCAAAACATACATCAAGTGAATCAATAGAATAACCCATTGTCACCACGGCTATCCCACGCAAGACATACATCAAGTGTTCTCATAAAAGACTCAATCCGATAAGATAACTTCAAAGGGGAAACTCAATTCATCACAAGAGAGTAGAGGGGGAGAAACATCATAAGATCCAACTACAATAGCAAAGCTCGGGATACATCAAGATCGTGCCATAGAGGGAACACGAGAGAGAACACGAGAGAGAGATCAAACACATAGCTACTGGTACATACCCTCAGCCCCGAGGGTGAACTACTCCCTCCTCGTCATGGATAGCGCTGGGATGATGAAGATGGCCATCGGTGATGGGTTCCCCCTCCGGCACGGTGCCAGAACGGGCTCCCGAGAGGTTTTTGGTGGCTACAGAGGCTTGCGGCGGCGGAACTCCCGATCTATCTTCTGTTCTGGAAGTTTTAGGGTACGTAGGTATATATGGGTGCAAGGGGTACGTCGGTGGAGCTTCGGGGGCCCCACGAGGCAGGGGGGCGCGCCCTATGGGGGTGGGCGCGCCCCACCCTCGTGGCCAGCTCACGTATCTTCTAACGTAGAGTCCAAGTCTATCCGGTGGCTTTCCTTCCAAAAATAACTTCTCTAGTTGATTTCGTTCCGTTTTGACTCCGTCTGATATTCCTTTTCCTTGAAACACTGAAATAGGCATAAAACAGCAAATCTGGGTTGGGCCTCCGGTTAATAGGTTAGTCCCAAAAATAATATAAAAGTGGAAAATAAAGCCCAATATTGCCTAAAACAGTAGATAAAGTAGCATGGAGCAATCAAAAATTATAGATACGTTGGAGACGTATCAAGCATCCCCAAGCTTAATTCCTGCTCGTCCTCGAGTAGGTAAATGATAAAAAATAATTTTTGATGCGGAGTGCTACTTTGGCATAATTTCAATGTAAATCTTCTTAATTGTGGTATGAATATTCAGATCCGAAAGATTCAAGACAAAAGTTCATATTGACATAGAAATAATAATACTTCAAGCATACTAACAAAGCAATTATGTCTTCTCAAAATAACATGGCTAAAGAAAGCTATCCCTACAAAATCATATAGTCTGGCTATGCTCTATCTTCACCACACAAAGTATTTAAATCATGCACAACCCCAATGACAAGCCAAGCAATTGTTTCATACTTTAATAATCTCAAACTCTTTAAACTTTCACGCAATACATGAGCATGAGCCATGGACATAGCACTATATGTGGAATAGAATGGTGGTTGTGGAGAAGACAAAAGGAGGTAAGATAGTCTCACATCAACTAGGCGTATCAACGGGCTATGGAGATGCCCATTAATAGATATCAATGTGAGTGAGTAGGGATTGCCATGCAACGGATGCACTAGAGCTATAAGTATATGAAAGCTCAACAAAAGGAACTAAGTGGGTGTGCATCCAACCCGCTTGCTCACGAAGACCTAGGGCATTTGAGGAAGCCCATCATTGGAATATACAAGCCAAGTTCTATAATGAAAAATTCCCACTAGTATATGAAAGTGACGAAACGAGAGACTCTCTATTATGAAGATCATGGTGCTACTTTGAAGCACAAGTGTGGTAAAAGGATAGTAGCATTGTCTCTTCTCTCTTTTTCTCTCATTTTTTTATATTTTTTTTGTTTGGGCCTTCTCTTTTTTATGGCCTCTTTTTTTTCTCTTTTTTTTCGTCCGGAGTCTCATCCCGACTTGTGGGGGAATCATAGTCTCCATCATCCTTTCCTCACTGGGACAATGCTCTAAAAATGATGATCATCACACTATTATTTTTCTTACAACTCAACAATTACAACTCGATACTTAGAACAAAATATGACTCTATATGAATGCCTCCGGCGTTGTACCGGGATGTGCAATGACTCATGAGCGACATGTATGAAAGAATTATGAACGGTGGCTTTGCCACAAATATGATGTCAACTACATGATCATGCAAAGCAATATGACAATGATGGAGCGTGTCATAATAAACGGAACGATGGAAAGTTGCATGGCAATATATCTCGGAATGGCTATGGAAATGCCATGATAGGTAGGTATGGTGGCTGTTTTGAGGAAGGTATATGGTGGGTGTATGATACTGGCGAAAGGTGCGCGGTATTAGAAAGGCTAGCAATGGTGGAAGGATGAGAGTGCGTATAATCCATGGCCTCAACATTAATCATAAAGAACTCATATACTTATTGCAAAAATCTACAAGTTATCAAAGCAAAGTATTACGCTCATTCTCCTAGGGGGATAGATTGGTAGGAAAAGACCATCGCTCGTCCCCGACCGCCACTCATAAGGAAGACAATCAATAAATAAATCATGCTCCAACTTCATCACATAACAGTTCACCATACGTGCATGCTACGGGAATCACAAACTTTAATGCAAGTATTTCTCAAATTCACAACTAGTCAACTAGCATGACTCTAATATCACCATCTTCATATCTCAAAACAATTATCAAGCATCAAACTTTTCTTACTATTCAACACACTCATAAGAATTCTTACGATTCTTTTATGCTTAGCATATTAGGATTACTTAAGCAAATTACCATGCTATTTAAGACTCTCAAAATAATATAAGTGAAGCATGAGAGTTCATCTGTTTCTTCAAAATAAAACCACCATTATGCTCTAAAAGATATAAGTGAAGTACTAGAGCAAATGACAAACTACTCCGAAAGATATAAGTGAAGATCAATAAGTAGTCGAATAATTATGCAACTATGTGAAGACTCTCCCAATTAATAATTTTAGATCTTGATACTTTATTCAAACAGCAAGCAAAGCTAAAGAAAACTACATTGCAAGGATAGCACAACTCATGTGAAGAAGCAAAAACTTAGGCTCAACCGATACTAACCGATAGTTGTTGAAGAAGAAAGGTGGGATGCCTACCGAGGCATCCCCAAGCTTAGATGCTTGAGACTTCTTGAAATATTATCTTGGGGTGCCTTGGGCATCCCCAAGCTTGAACTTTTGTGTCTCCTTAATTCCTCTCATATCATGGTTTCTCTTTTTATCAAAAGCTTCATTCACAACAAACTCAACAAGAACTCGTGAGATAGGTTAGTATAAACCAATGCAAAACCTTATCATTTTGTACTGTAACAAATCACTAAAATTATTATTCAACATTGCATACTAAATGCCTCTGTATATTTAATACTCCTATCCTCAAATAGAATCATTAAACAAGCAAACATATGCAAACAATGCAACTATAACAGCAATCTGCCAAAACAGTACAGTCTGTAAAGAATGCAAGAGTATCAATACTTCCCTGACCCCAAAAATTATGAACTAAAATTCCCACTGTAATAAATTTATCAGATCTTACTATGCAAAAAGATTCAATGTTATACCATTCTCTGACTTTTCTAGGTAATTTTTGCAACAGCGGTAAACTTTCTGTTTTCAAACAGCAACATGTATACAAGCAAAATAAGCATGGCAAAGGCTATCCTTGACTTTTTTATTGAAACTAAAGATGAAAAACATTATTCTAACTAACAGAAATCAAAAACGAATAAAATAAACTGACGCTCCAAGCAAAACACATATCATGTGGCGAATAAAAATATAGCTCCAAGTAAAGTTACCGATGAACGAAGACGAAAGAGGGGATGCCTTCCGGGGCATCCCCAAGCTTAGGCTCTTGGTTGTCCTTGAATATTACCTTGGGGTGCCTTGGGCATCCCCGAGCTTAGGCTCTTGCCACTCCTTATTCCATAGTCCATCTAATCTTTACCCAAAACTTGAAAACTTCAACCACACAAAACTCAAAACAAAACTCGTAAGCTCCGTTAGTATAAGAAAATAAAACCACCACTTAGGTACTATAATGAACTCATTCTAAATTCATATTGGTGTAATATCTACTGTATTCTAACTTCTCTATGGTTCATACCACTTAATACTAGCCATAGATGCATCAAAATAAGCAAACAACACATAGAAAACAGAATCTGTCAAAAACAGAACAGTCTGTAGTAATCTGTATAAAACGTATACTTATGGAACCCCAAAAATTATGAAATAAATTTCTCGACCTGAGCAATTTGTCTATTAATCATCTGAAAAAATAATCAACCTAAAATCACTCTCCAGTAAAAAATGACAGCTAATCTCGTGAGCGCTAAAGTTTCTGTTTTTCACAGCAAGATCACATAAACTTCACTCAAGTCTTCCCAAAGGTTCTACTTGGCACTTTATTGAAACAGAAGCTATAAAACATGATTACTACAGTATTATAATCATGTGTACACACAAAAACAGTAAGGATAAATATTGGGTTGTCTCCCAACAAGCGCTTTTCTTTAATGCCTTTTTAGCTAGGCATGATGATGAAAATGATGCTCACATAAAAGATAAGAATTGAAACATAACGGGAGCATCATGAAGCATATGACTAGCACATTTAGTCTAACCCACTTCCTATGCATAGGGATTTTGTGAGCAAACAACTTATGGGAACAATAATCAACTAGCATAGGAAGGTAACACAAGCATAGCTTCAAGAATTTAAGCACATAGGGAGGAAACTTGACATTATTGCAATTCCTACAAGCATATGTTCCTCCCTCATAATAATTTTCAGTAGCATCATGAATGAATTCAACAATATAACCAGCACCTAAAGCATTCTTTTCATGATCTACAAGCATAGAAAATTTACTACTCTCAACATAAGCAAATTTCTTCTCATGAATAGTAGTGGGAGCAAACTCAACAAAATAACTATCATGTGATTGAAAATTAAGATCAAGATGACATGTTTCATGGTTATCATTATTCTTTAAAGCATAAGTGTCATCACAATAATCATCATAGATAGGAGGCATGCTTTCATCATAGTAAATTTGCTCATCAAAGCTTGGGGGACAAAAAATATCATCTCCATCAAACATAGCTTCCCCAAGCTTGTGGCTTTGCATATCATTAGCATCATGGGTATTCAGGGAATTCATACTAACAACATTGCAATCATGCTCATCATTCACATGTTTTATGCCAAGCATTCTATGTAATTCTTCTTCTAGCACTTGAGCACAATTTTCCTTTCCATCAAACTCACGAAAGATATTAAAAAGACGAAGCGTATGAGACAAACTTAACTCCATTTTTTTATAGTTTTCTTTTATAAACTAAACTAGTGATAGAACAAGAAACAAAAAGATTCGATTGCAAGATCTAAAGATATACCTTCAAGCGCTAACCTCCCCGGCAACGGCGCCAGAAAAGAGCTTGATGTCTACTACACAACCTTCTTCTTGTAGACGTTGTTGGGCCTGCAAGTGCACATGTTTGTAGGACAGTAGCAAATTCCCCTCAAGTGGATGGCCTAAGGTTTATCAATCCATAGGAGGCATAGGATGAAGATGGTCTCTCTCAAACAACCCTGCAACCAAATAACAAAGAGTCTCTTCTGTCCCCAACACACCCAATATAATGGTAAATTGTATAGGTGCACTAGTTCGGCGAAGAGATGAAGATACAAGTGCAAAATAGATAGTAGATATAGGTTTTTGTAATCAGAAATTATAAAAACAGCAAGGTAGCGAGCGATAAAAGTGAGCGTAAACAGTATTGCAATGATAGGAAACAAGGCCTAGGGTTCATACTTTCACTAGTGCAAGTTCTCTCAACAATAATAACATAGATAGATCATATAACAATCCCTCAACATGCAACAAAGAGTCACTCCAAAGCCACTAATAGCGGAGAACAAACGTAGAGATTATGGTAGGGTACAAAACCACCTCAAAGTTATTCTTTCGGATCAATCTATAAAAGAGTTTGTACTAGAATAACACCTTAAGACACAAATCAACCAAAACCCTAATGTCACCTAGATACTCCATTGTCACCTCAAGTATCCGTGGGCATGATTATACGATATGCATCACACAATCTCAGATTCATCCAACCAACATAAAAGTACTTCAAAGAGTGCCCCAAAGCTACTACCGGAGAGCCAAGAACGTGTGCCAACCCCTATGCATAGGTTCCCAATGTCAAGAAACCCGCAAGTTGATCACCAAAACATACATCAAGTGGATCAATAGAATAACCCATTGTCACCACGGTTATCCCACGCAAGACATACATCAAGTGTTCTCATAAAAGACTCAATCCGATAAGATAACTTCAAAGGGGAAACTCAATTCATCACAAGAGAGTAGAGGGGGAGAAACATCATAAGATCCAACTACAATAGCAAAGCTCGGGATACATCAAGATCGTGCCATAGAGGGAACACGAGAGAGAACACGAGAGAGAGATCAAACACATAGCTACTGGTACATACCCTCAGCCACGAGGGTGAACTACTCCCTCCTCGTCATGGACAGCGCCGGGATGATGAAGATGGCCACCGGTGATGGGTTCCCCCTCCGGCAGGGTGCCGGAACAGGCTCCCGAGAGGTTTTTGGTGGCTACAGAGGCTTGCAGCGGCGGAACTCCCGATCTATCTTCTGTTCTGGAAGTTTTAGGGTACGTAGGTATATATGGGTGCAAGGGGTACGTCGGTGGAGCTTCGGGGGCCCCACGAGGCAGGGGGCGCGCCCTAGGGGGGTGGGCGCGCCCCCCACCCTCGTGGCCAGCTCCCGTATCTTCTGACGTAGAGTCCAAGTCTATCCGGTGGCTTTCCTTCCAAAAATAACTTCTCCAGTTGATTTCGTTTCGTTTTGACTCCGTCTGATATTCCTTTTCCTCGTAACACTGAAATAGGCATAAAACAACAAATCTGGGCTGGGCCTCCGGTTAATAGGTTAGTCCCAAAAATAATATAAAAGTGGAAAATAAAGCCCAATATTGCCTAAAACAGTAGATAAAGTAGCATGGAGCAATAAAAAATTATAGATACGTTGGAGACGTATCACTGCTGGATGCGTCTGGTCACGCAGTGAAGCTCGTTGCCCTCCAGCCCGTCCAACTCGTCCACGGCCACCTGGGCGACGCGCAGGTTCTCGAGCGGCGTGGCGTAGAATGGGCAGTCAGCACCCAACATGCTAGCGATGGTCGCGCCATGCTTCTTGATGGTGCCAATCTGGCTGGGTTCGCCAACAGGCGGCGTGCCAGAGGCGGCACGATCAACCTCACGCTGGTAAGCCTCGGTGAGTCATCTCATGGAGGCTATCTTCTTGCCGTTCTCGATGAGGGCAAGGCGGCGGGCCTCCAGCGTGTCGGCATCGGCGTCGGCTGGGATGGGGGCGGACAGGTCATGCAGCGCCGTCTGCAGGGTGTCATGGATGTTTTTGCCAGAGGCTGCGCCGTGACTGATGACCAGCACCTCAGTGACGGTGCTGCCGCTGCTGTCGGCTCGAGGAAGAGGGTCGTCGATGACCACCACGTTGGTGGGGAAGGCGTCAAGCGATGTCGTGTCAGAATCGACAAGCATCGGGTCGGTGGAGCCGACCGACTCCAAGTCTACAGCAGGCTCGCTGGCAACATGGAGCTGGTCGAGGAGGCTGACGAGGCGGCTCTCGGGGAAATTTGTGCCTGCGTCGGGCGCTGGCTCGTCGAGGAGGCGAACCTCGCAGAGGAGATCGGCAAGGCAACTTGCTGCATAGGCATCGTCGACGCCATGCAACACGTCGGGGCAAGCGCCATCAAGCGTGCCAGGCTGGTTACGCTCGCTGGGGAGGAAAAGGGTTCCCATCTAGAGCAGGTCTCCGGACGACGGTGCACCTGGCCCCATGGTGGGCGCCAAATGTCAGGTGGTAGGTGCGACATATGCCAACGGGTGGCTTATCATTGTGGGAGCCAGTAAGACGTCGTCGGTGCCTGGAAACGGGATAAGGCAAAGACATGCACGCCGGCGAATCTTACCCAGGTTCGGGGCTCTCCTAGGAGATAACACCCCTACTCCTGCTCTGCAGGGGTCTCCGCATGATCACTAGATCAAAACGAGTAGCTACAAGAGGCTCCTTGAGCTGTTTAGCTAGAGGAAGAAGAAGGGCAAGGCTAGCTCTCCTCTTCTCTCTATGTGGTGTCTAAAACTCTAAGAGATCAACCCTTTGCATGGGTGCCCTGGGGGGTTTATATAGGCCTACCCCCCAGGGGTACAATGGTAATCCGGCTGGGCGTGGGTCCTGGCCATCAGTGTCTGTAGTCGCCGGCTTCTCCGCCGGCCGCTAGGGCCCGCCGACTGACGGCCTTTTGGCCGACAAGCTGGGCCCACCGCCTGGGGGTCTTGTCGGCTACTGGTTACTGTAGCCTTGCTTCTGGTGACGATGGCTTTGTCGGGGTAAGCATGGCTATAGTGCCGCTGCCTGGCGGGTTTTCACTGTAGCCTTACCCCATCTTATCTGCTTAATGGTGCACAAACTTCTAGGGTGGGGGCAAGCCGGCTGCTGGGAGCCAGCCTCCCCCCAGGCCGACTGGTTGAGCTCGGCCGCCTTCTGATATCTCACTGGCAGGAAGGGCCCGCCGCCTGCGGGCTGTACTGACAGCCGGTCGTGGGTGATGTCATGGTCAACATGGCAACAGTGCCGCGTCGGATTGGGAGTGGCCGTCCCGTACAGCGCACTGTGGCCACGCTTGCTCCGGGATTCGGGGGTGGCAGGGCTTCACTGTAGCCACGCCCGTCATCGCCGTTACGTGGGTGCAAACTTTGAGGGTGCAAGCCAGGCCCCCTGCTAGGAGCCGGCCATCTGGTGGCCGGCTGCTAGGAGTTGACCCTTTTCGAGAGAGCTCTTAGAGCCTTGCCGCCTTCCAGCAGCCGGCCGATGGGACAGCCGGCCAGGAGAAGGCAACCCTGCGTCTTGGATGTTTGAGGGCTCAGTCGGCCCGATATTTTTTGAAGAGCCAGGGGAGCTGGTTAGGCTACCCGTGGTCATTTACTCCGACAATATGCTTAGATCTTTCCCCATCACATGATGCTTGCCAACTAAAGAGTAGGTTTAATTGACAACTCAACTGCTAATACTTACAAATATTCTTTGGCTCCCCTTGTGTCGAATCTATAAATATGGATTGAATACTCTACCCTCAAAAATTGTTGCGATCCACTATACTTGTGGGTTATCACAGAACGACGTAGAATCAACTCCATCTGCTCCTCGAACTTCGCGTCAATGACGGAGTAGACTTGGACCGACACCGTAGGCGCGAACTGCAGCTTCGGCGACTATTGGTCCTCCTCGTTGCCGGAGGAGATGACGATCTCCGCCTTCGTCAAGGAGCCGCTAGCCGATGAGGACGATGGCCCCGGAGATCGAGGGCGGCGTCGCCACGGCCCGCCAGATCCGGCCCCGGAACCGCCTGCCGACGCCGAACTGGCTGGCAGGTGGAACGATAGCTATCGAGTAAATGAACATGCCTTCCTCACTTGGCACTTTCTAGACCTAGGCCCGCTGTTATTTCTCGCGAAGCCCACTACTGAAAGAAGCCCAAAACAGTTTTGCCCGCGAAACCTCGATGTACAAGTGGATTTCGCCAGCTAGAAAAGGGTGTGGTACACCATCGCGTACACAGCGAGCCTGGGCAAGTGCCCAGGGTCGCTGGGCGCTGGCTCCGCCCTTGGCCAGAGATGTGGAGGGAGATGAACGGGGAGAGGAGGACAAGGAGGAGGAGGATGCGATGTGAATGACGCTAGAGCGCGACTTATATAGCCGAGGCCAGGCCATGCGAAGGGCCGGTTAGCCTCTTCAATGCAGCGTATCGACCGGAGTTGGTTCCTCAGAAATCTGCGACTGCATTGAAGCGGCGGCTGCCGAGAGGTCACGTCAGTCAGTGCGGCCTTCCCTCCCTCCGGTCACATCGCGACATTAATGCCGACCTCCGTGTGCATCGGAAGGAAGGCGCGGGAGGGGTGGCGAGGGTTTGTCTCCGGTTTGCGGGAGGAATCGCGTTCGGACCGCTTCGCGAACCGATACATGCTCGCGTTGGATGGCTTCCTCGTTCCGGATGGATGCGAGCGGTTTGCAGGTTCACCTTGGAGATGTCCTAACAACTCAACGAAATTTAAAGAGGTTGTTAGATCTATTGTGGGGAAGGGTCGACGATGCTCGACAACCTTTCCACTCGGGTCTAAAAACCCTGATCGGCACTCAGCGAACACTTAGTCACTCAACTATATATGTTACCAATATCAAAATCAATCCAAAGACTTGGATGCACTTTCATGAACATTTGAGCCCTTGACTTTATTACACAAGAGGCCGAATGGGCTGCGCATTTCCGCGTCGAGTTAAAACACAACATATGGTTTCTTTTCAACCACTGTTCTCGCACCCCCGCCTGTAAGCGAAGCGAAGCGCACCCCCGCCTAGCGGTGCGCGTCCCCGCCAGCGGCCACTCCGGCCCCGGCGTCCACCTTCCCCTCCCTCGCCGGTGGCCACCCAGGCCTCGGCGCCCACCTTCCTCGCCGGCGGCCACCCGGGCCCCGGCGCCTCCCTTCCGCCTGCTTCGTTTCCGTGCGGGATTCGCCATGGCCTCCGACTCCGCTAGCCCGGCCTCGGTTTCTTCCAGACTCCAGCCCATCGTCTCCGGCCTGGGGTTGTCTGCGTCGTCCGACTCGGGGGAGCGCTCGACTGGGGCTGGAGGCGCGCCGGCTGGGGCCTACCCTGGGCCTGCCGTGGGCTCCGCCATGCCGTGGCGCAAGCCTGGGCCTTCGCACAAGGCGCTGTGGCGCAAAAGAAAGGCCTTTCGTAAGCAGCAGGCAGCGGCGGGTGGAGTCCGGTCACGTTCGTCGCGTTCCCCGGCTCCGTCGCCGGAGTGGAGGGAGATCCCGTCGGACCTGTTCGGTCTCTGCTTCAGTTGCTTTCGCGAGGGCCATCGTCGGGAAGATTGTTGGTTCCCTCCTCTCTGCATCCGGTGCGGCCTGGAGGGTCACATATCCACGGATTGCAAGCGGCCTCGGAGCCCCAGGTCAGAGGAAGATCTCCGGCGAGATGCGGTGGCTAAGGTAGCGCGTGCGTCGCAGCCGCTGATGCAGGCCGGACCTGCGAACAGGCTGTCGCCGGCGACTAGGCAGGCCACTCCCTTGGAGAGGCCCTCGTCAGTCCCGGCCGACACCGCACCTGTGGGGTCTGGGCAGGCTTCGGCTGCCACTGCTACTACCGGGAGTATCTGCGTGCTTCGCCGGACGCAGGAGACGGAGGATCTCGAGCAACGTTTGAGGTTGGCGGTGGTTGCCTATGTGGGAGGAACACGGCCTGTGGTGTCTTGCCAGGAGGCGGCAGAGGCCTTGTCGGAGGAGTTGCGCATACCTCGCCATCGTTTCTCCGTTCATAAATACCACCCGGAGGATTTCTTGATTGTTTTTGCGGCGCCGGAGTTGTGCAACAGAGCTTTGGCGGCGGGCACCGTAGATCACGGGTTCTTCAAGCTATTCGTCAAACCGTGGCTCAAGCAAGCTCAAGCTGTTACGAGAGTGTTGCGCACTCAAGTGGACATTATGATTGAGGGGATTCCTTCTCATACGTGGACGACTGAGACGGCGGCGGAGATTCTTGGCACGTCATGTCTGGTGGAGAGCTTAGCGCCGGAGACAGAGAATAGAGAGGACTTGTCCCTCTTCAAGCTTCGGGCATGGTGCATCAACCCGGACGAGGTGCCGGTGGCCAAGCGTATCTGGGTGCCGGAGCCGGAGGTGTTTGGAGGAACGGCGGCGCGGCGGCCCACGTCGCGTGCCTTGCTAGAGTACAAGACGCTCATTCACATAGGGCGGATGCGAGATCATGAGGGGCCGGAGCGCTGGCTGCGGCCGCCGAGTTCTGATGGGAGTGGCCAAAGCGGGATGCCGGACGACTCCGAGGACTTCTCCGGCCGGGGTGAGTGGCGTGTTTTGCCGTGGACAAGGGGAGTTCGTGATCACCGCGGTGGGGCGCCGGCAAGCGGAGTGCATGGAGGTTCCTATCTCCATGCGCTGATGGGGCGCATCGGGCCGTCTGAATGGAGAATCCCGCCGATGGCGCGCGGCTCAGCGGTGACGGTGTGCGCACCGGCGATCGCCACCGGGACTACGGCGTCGGGAGCGAGACGGGAGATTGAGGAAATTGCTGCGTGTGTGCCGCCAGCAGCACAACGGGAGGTTGAAGATACAGCCGTTCGTATGCCTCCAGCGACGAGGCTGGCCACAGAAGATCCGGGTCGGAGCTGTGGGGCCATGCCTACGTCCGAGGTTGCGGTGGCTGATTTGGTGCAGCGGGTTCCGATTGGGTCGTTTGAAACGGCTTTTGACCAAGGAGAGTCTGGGGGTCGCGCAGCCACTAATGGAGGATTGCAGCTAATGATTGATTTTGGGCCCTCTGCGGATCCCGGAGGAATAACTAAGGCTCTGGAGGATACAACATTGGTGGATCCAAATCAGGCTTGCTCTGGCGCGGCGCGTGTGGACGCGGGTTTGCTGGACCGGCCGGTGGGGGCCGCCTCAGACCAGCAGGCAACAGAACCCGAGGTGGAATCTGTGAACTGTTCCCATGTGGCGTTGCTGGCCGACAATGCAGCAGACGGGTGGGCCCCGGTGACAGATTTGTTGCGGCCAACGACAGAGGAAGGGGAGGTGGTTCCAGGAGGTGGTTCATCGGACTGCGGACCCACGCCACAGGAGATGGGGTGCGCTGATGTGATTACGCCTAGCGCGTGCATGCAGGAGCCGCTGCATGGCGCTAACGACGCGCTGGCTATGGCTTGTGTGGTGGCAACACAGCACCAAGAGGGACACCTCTCCGCCAAGGAAATTGTGGCGTTGGGTAACATCAAAGCCTTCTGTGCGGGCCTTCTCAAGAAACTTGCACCACCTCTTCTCAAGGAGTTCGAGGGACTAAGAGGAGTCAAAGCGGGCCAGGACCCATTCACACCGCACCGCACTACCCAGTCCGTTTGCTCTGGT
Source organism: Triticum aestivum (assembly GCF_018294505.1). NCBI lineage: Eukaryota > Viridiplantae > Streptophyta > Magnoliopsida > Poales > Poaceae > Triticum > Triticum aestivum. The sequence goes on along the minus strand of NC_057807.1, from coordinate 609,858,115 downwards.
GGAGCCAGGAAGACGAAGGCATCGGCTGCAGAAACGGTGTTGCTGAAAACCCTGGGGTTTGACTGTGACGATCTGGCGGTATCCGAGGACGCGCTAGGTCAGCTACGTACGGTCTTTGACTCGCCGTTACAGGAGCCGCAGTTGAGGGCTATAGCGGCCATCTTCGGGAAGGCAATACCGCTAAACCTAGCGGGGGAGACTGGGAGGGCTGAACCCCTTTTGGCGCAGTAAGGCGTCGGCAGCCGTGGTGTTGGAGTCATCATTGCCTGATGTCATGCAACGCCTTGGAGTTAGTGTGCTGGAATGTTAGAGGTCTTAACAATCCAGCCAAGAGGAAGGCTCTTAGAGGGTTCGTGGAGTCTATCCATGCGGCGATCGTTTGTATTTTAGAAACTAAGTTAGAAGTGGTGGACAAGTATGTAATCTTGCAATGCATGGGACCTAATTATGATGGTTTCACTTACTTACCAGCGTCGGAGACTAGAGGAGGTATTTTCGTGGCTTGGGACACCAAGAGGGTTCGGTTGACGAACTACGTCAATGACTCTCATTGCATTACTGCGTATGTCTCGCCTATTGAGGGGACACCATGGTGGTTAACAGTAGTATATGGGCCACAGGAGGACGATCAAAAGATTAGCTTCCTGAATGAGCTATCGGAGAGGAGATCGCTTAGTCCCGGGCCGTGGCTTGTCATTGGTGACTTCAACCTTATTCTCTACGCGGCTGACAAGAACAATTCCAACTTGGATCGGAGAATGATGGGGAAGTTCAAACGTTTTGTCGACATGAACGCGCTTAAGGAGCTTTTCTTGCATGGGCGTAAATTCACTTGGAGCAATGAAAGGGAGACACCCACCCTCACTAAGATCGATCGTGCGTTCGTATCCGTCGACTGGGAGATTGAGCACCCGGAGTGCCTGCTTCAAGCTTTATCCACCGAGTACTCGGATCATTGCCCTCTATACCTCACGCTTCAAGAGTCCATGCACATTAGGAGGAGGTTCCGCTTTGAGAAGTTTTGGGTCAAAATGGAGGGTTTTCTTGATGTAGTCAAAGGGGCGTGGACATGTGATCCGAATATCACCGATCCTTTCTTGCGGCTTGATATCTTGCTTCGTAACACGGCCAGAGCTCTTGCCACATGGGGTCAAAAGGAGATAGGAAATATCAAGCTGCAAATAGCCATCGCAAATATTGTCATCATGCGGTTCGACTGTGCTCAGGAGAATCGGAGGCTTACGGAGGAGGAGCGATGGCTTAGAAGAACCCTTAAGCAGCTTGTGCTAGGGTTGGCCTCCCTAGAAAGGACCATTGCTAGGCAAAGGTCGAGGATAACATGGCTACAAGAGGGGGATGCGAACACGCAGTTGTTTCACTTGGTGGCGAATGGGAGACGTATGAAGAATTACATCCCCTCTCTGCATATGGACGGTCGTATTATCACAGATCAAAAAGGAAAGGAGGAAGCCTTCTACAATGCTTACAAAGAGCTGTTGGGCAAGGATGTGGCACGAGATTTCACCCTGGACTTGGAGGGATTAGGAGTCGATCACATAGATCTCTCTGAGCAGGACAAAGTGTTTACTGAGGACGAGATCTGGGCTGTTATTAAGGACATGCCCTCGGACAAGACACCTGGACCGGACGGGTTCATTGGATTGTTCTTTCAGAAAGCTTGGGACGTAATCAAGGTGGATCTCATTGCCGCGATTCACAAGCTTTTTGTTGGTAATGGAAGGGGTTTTGGGAGGTTAAACCAAGCTTTGATCACTCTTCTGCCAAAGTCTCCAGAAGCTTCCACGGTATTCGACTTCAGACCTATATGCCTTGTGCGTAGCATGCCCAAGATTGCATCCAAACTTCTGACAGCAAGGCTCAGACCGCGGATGGGAGAGCTGGTCTAGGCGAACCAGTCCGCCTTCATCAAGGGGAGATGCTTGCATGATAATTTTTTGCTAGTGAGGCAAATGGCGCGCTCGATGCACCGAAGGAAAGCGAAAGGAGTACTGCTCAAGCTTGACATTACAAAAGCTTTTGACTCCCTGGCTTGGCCGTTTTTGTTTGAAGTACCAAGAGCTAAAGGTTTCTCGGAACGTTGGATTTCATGGATCGCAATTCTGCTTACCACTGCCAGCTCAAGAGTGCTAGTAAACGGATGCGCTGGCAACAAGTTCATGCACGCTAAAGGTTTGAGGCAAGGGGACTCGATTTCCCCTCTGCTTTTCATTATTGCCATGGATGTTCTTACGACAATTATCATCAAGGCGCATGAGGCTCGTGTGATGAGCACGATCAATGGATGTAGCCCGATGCAGCGCCTGTCTCTGTACGCGGATGACGTAGTACTATTCATCAAACCAACATGGCTAGATCTCCTGTTCGTTAAGGAAACCCTCACAATCTTTGGAGTGGCATCGGGGCTTAAAGTAAACTTCGCCAAATCAGCGGCAATCATGATCCGAGCTGACACGGAGGATGAAGAGCTTGTCAAGTCGGTACTACCTTGGAAGATCACCACATTTCCATGCAAGTACCTGGGTCTCCAGTTAAGCATCAAACAACTTAAGAGATCCGAGTGGCAGCCGATTGTGGATGCGGCCCTTCGCATATTGCCAGGATGGCAAAGGGGCTTGGTGACTAGACCTGGGAGGCTTATCCTCGTCAACCAAGTCATGAGGGCGCGGGCCACACACCACCTTATGGTTGCGGAGGCGCCAAAATGGGCTTTGGAAAGGGTGGATAGAGGTTGCCGGGCTTTTTTCTGGGCCGGGACGGAGGAGGTGAATGGTGGCAAGTGTGTGGTATCCTGGGCAAGGGTATGCAGGCCAAAACACTTGGGTGGATTGGGCGTTATTGACTTATCTAAGCACGACATTGCTTTAAGATTACGATGGGAATGGCTTAGACGCACAGATGCTTCCAGGCCTTGGCAAGGGCTCAACTTGACCGCGGATAAGAAGGTGGCCCAAGCTTTTGGGAGCCTGGTTAAATGGAAGGTCGGAGCGGGAGACAAAATCTGGTTTTGGAAAGATCGGTGGCTTCATGGCGCAACCATCGCTGAGCTAGCCCCCTTGGTTGTGGCCACAGTCCGTGCGCAGGTAGCAAACAAGAGGCTGGTACGTGATGCGGTACACATGCATGCTTGGATGAACGACGTGGTGGGTGACCTATGCACTGAGGGTCTTACCCAGTTCATCGGGCTTTGGGAGATCATATCGGAGGTTCAATTGGATGCTCAAACTGAGGATAGCCCCATTTGGGCTTGGAATGTGTCAGGAGTCTACACCACATCTTCCGCATACAAGATGCTTTGTGAGGGAGGAGTTAGATTCCACTCTTTCGGAGCAATCTGGAAATGTTGGGCGCCACTTGCGTGTAAAATCTTCATGTGGTTGGCAGTGCAATACCGATTGTGGACGTCGGATAGAAGGGCAAGACACGGTTTGCAAGACCAAACATCAAAATGCTACTTCTGCGACCAAGAGGAAGACACGGTCGACCACATCTTGCAGCAATGTGTGTTCTCAAGGCAAGTGTGGTACAGATGCATGACCAGGATGGGATTGAGAATGGAGCTTTGCCCAACATACGAGTCTCGCTTGGTGCAATGGTGGACGGAAGCTAGGAAACGCATACATAAGCAAACGCGGAAAGGATTTGACACATTCGTGATGCTCATCTGCTGGACACTTTGGAAGTAGAGGAACGCGAGAGTATTCGGATCGAGCCAAATCAAGAACGAATGGGAAACCGTGGACTTGATCTTCGACGATTTGAGGACCTGGGCTACGGCAGGAGCATTTGGAGGATGATCGATACCTGAGTAGTAGAGTAGCATTAGGAGTGGGGTGGAGGCTTGGTTGGGGTCGGTTTGTGATCTCCAACTAGCGCATTTGTAAAACTCTTGTAAATATTTTTCTCCTTTTTATAAAGCTATGGTACACCTTTGGCGTACCCTCAAAAAAGACTTTATTACACAAACAAAATAGGGCACTAAAATTTGGGCAGTAGTATGCTAGGGTTGAGCGACACATAGGCGCCTAGCGCTCGGTGAAGCCCCAAAACCCTCCTCCACCCTCTGGCGCGAGAGGCCGCCCCCAATCCCCCCCTCACTGCCAAGTTCCCGCCAGTCTCCTCCATTCCCCTCCCCACCTCTCCCAAATCCAATCCCCAAATCCTCATCTCCCTCCCCATCTCTCTCGTCGGCGGCGAGGCGGGGAAGGAGGGCGAAGATGCTGTGGGTGGACAAGCACCGGCCGAAAACCCTAGACAAGGTCATCGTCCATGAGCAGGTCGCGCAGAACCTCAAGAAATTCGTAAGAATCCGCGACCCGCCCCTCTTCCAGACTACTCTCCCAGGGTCTCCCCCGCCTCCTTGTGTGCTGATCTGTTCTGACGGTGTCCCGTTCGGTTCAGGTGGCGGAGCAGGACTGCCCGCACCTCCTCTTCTATGGCCCGCCGGGGTCCGGCAAGAAAACCCTAATCATGGCGCTCATCAAGCAGATGTTCGGCGCCGGTGTGGAGAAGGTAGTTTCTTCTCTTCCGGACAAATCTCCGAAGATCTGGATTTTTTTAAACTTTTTTTGCCCGTGACCGGGGTATTTTTTTTTCTTCTGCTGACATTTTCGTGCGTTTTCATGGTTCCGTTGCAGGTGAAGATGGAGAATAAGACGTGGAAGATCGATGTGAGTTGTAACCCTTCTTTCAGCACATCTCCGTTTTTCCTTCTTATGGTCACTATTGCAAAACTGCAATATGTCATTGGCGAATTAACAGAAAGTAGTAGTGATGTGGTTGTCAGCTCATGTGGCATGCATACAGGGAGTCTTCCCTTTTCAGTTTGTGCTATTGGTGAACATAGCACTGATGCACCTTGATAGGAAAACATAGCATTTGCCATTGCTGTGTATGTTGATAGCTTAGACTGGTCCGTGGCGTTATCCAAGTTGCCAATTTGGGGAGTAGCTATGAAATTGAGGTGCAATTTTCTTTATACAGACTGGGACGAGGGCATTTGATCTTGAGCTGGCGATGTTGTCAAGTTCCCACCATGTGGAGATGAACCCCAGCGATGCTGGCTTTCAGGACAGGTATGTTGTTCAGGAGGTCATCAAAGAGATGGCCAAGAGTAGGCCAATTGATGCCAAGGGCAAGAGAGCATTTAAAGGTTGGTACTTCTGATTTTGTTCTTGTAACTCTCTAAGTTTCAAATTTTGTTCTCTTACAAAGAAATTGCCACTAGCTTTTCTTCCCCTGGCACCATTGTCTATTGCATCCTGAAATGAAGAACCGTCTCTATTCAGCATGAAGTTGTCTTATACAATGCTGGTTGATTGGCTTGTTAGTACTTTTCAGTGGATGATTTCAACAAGTGCATAAACAGATGATGCTATGCAAAGTGACCATACCACTTGCTTAGGCTGTATGCTTGCTTTATTTAAAAATAAATTCTTCTTTCAACATAGACTTAAACATACTTTGTAAATTTGCAGTGCTTGTCCTAAATGAAGTTGACAAGCTGTCACGAGAAGCACAACATTCCCTCCGGAGGACAATGGAGAAATACAGTGCATCGTGTAGACTCATATTATGCTGTAATAGCTCCTCAAAGGTGACAGAAGCTGTAAGGTCCCGTTGCTTGAATGTGCGAGTGAATGCACCTACCGAAGACCAGGTTAGTATTGAATATTTGGTCCCATTTTTACTGCAACTAGTGTCACTTGTGGATCTTTGGCTTGATTTCATGGTTGGTGCTACTATGTCTAATAGGGTGTTCAAAACTTGCATGGGTTCCTTTGCTTCTGAGTTTGGTAATTAGTTCAGTTATGGTAAATTGAACTTTATTCTTTTTTGTAAGTGTTGTGAATTGCATCTGTAAAGTCTAGACTTAACCAGGGTTGTTTGAACTGCTCTATGTAAGGTTTGAATCTATGCTTTTATCAGTTTATTTGTACCATGTTCACAGCAAGGAAATGGTAGTGAAATTTTTAACTATGCTCCAACCTCATTATTCTATGTATAGTTGAAGAAGTTATGCCTACTGCACCCCTAAAAGTCGCTCATTTGCAGATTGTACAAGTACTGGAATTCATTGGGAAGAAAGAAAATCTGCAACTTCCATTTGGATTTGCTGCTCGGATAGCAGCTCAATCAAACCGCAACTTGAGGCGAGCAATATTATTCTTTGAGACATGCAAAGTCCAGCAGTAAGCCCGACTGCTACCTTAATTGTTACTGCAGTTCTGTTAATATTGGTTCTGCTGTGTCCCTAGTTTTATATGTGTATCATGTATCTTGCTTTTTACGCCCTTTAGTTTTTACATTTATATGGTTTTCCCTTAACTTTTTTTCTTCTGTTTCTGAATTGCAGATATCCATTTTCAGCAAATCAAGTGGCGCCTCCTCTTGACTGGGAGCAGTATGTGTCTGAAATAGCAACTGAAATCTTGAGTGAACAAAGCCCTAAAAGGTCTGTCATGTTTCATTCCATCTTCTGTTGAGCTGCAGTTCCCTAACGTTTACCTTTTCCGTTCATTTCCTGTTTACTGTTTTCATCGCATATTTGTTTTCCTTTTTTGTGTGAAGATACTATTACATTATTGTTCTCCCTCGAGCCCTCTTTTCATGCATCATAATGGCTCCCAACCATCAGTGTGTACCCATCGTACAATTATTAGGAAGATCTTCAGAATTGAAGAAATTTCATAACATAACTACATGTGGCCAGCAGCCAGCATTGATGTCATGAGATGTATTGTACTTTACTTATTCAATCTGATAGGAGTGGTAATGGATCTGCATCTGCTAGGAATGTTATATTTTCGTCTTGTGTCACACCATATGGAAGTGACATCTGCTATTTTAGGTGGTTCGCCATCTGTTACACACTTTTGTTCTTCACAAAATCTGTTTATTAATTTTCCTTACATAGTGAGTCATCTGAGACATTTTCTGGTTTCGCTTTGATTTGACTTTGAATTGTAAAATTAATATTTCAGGCTATATTCTGTACGCCAGAAATTCTATGAGTTACTTGTGAATTGCATCCCACCTGAAAGCATCTTGAAGGTGACACAATGCTTCTATTGCTGCTTTACCTTCATTTTTTTCCATGACCTTGAGGGTGCAAGCTAAACTTGATTTTGACAATTGCAGAAGTTGTTAACCGAGTTAATGAAGAAGTTAGACTCTGATTTGAAGCACGAAGTTTGTCACTGGGCTGCACACTATGTGAGTAATTGTTATGCTAACATTTTTTTTCCCAGCTCCCAGCCAGTTTAGTTTCATATGTTCTTTGTAACCTAGGAGCACAGTAGACTTTTCATGTTCTATCTCCACTAATTTCACATAGTACTAGCTCTAACTCTTATGTCTATGGCCTTTTGTATTTTCTTCCTTATTGATCTTCTTGCGATAAATCTGCTTGTTAAGCTCTGGTGTCATGTCTTTGGCAGGAACACAAGATGCGACTTGGGTCCAAGGCCATTTTTCATCTGGAAGGTACATCTCATGCACCTTTTACAAACTGGTGTGTTGTGCATAATGTTGTCAGGTTTCTTGTTGGTCTAGTGTGTGTGTATTTGTATTGTACCGATAATTTGACTTCTCTGGTTATCATTATCGGCATTAATGGACCTAGCTATGCCTTATTGCCTTTCTCATATAGGGCCTCATAGGATTAGAGTGTCATGTCTTCTCATATTACGATTTGATGGCATCATGTAACAAATAAAAACCGTAGATTTGACTGCACTATTAAAAACATAGGTCTTTTTTCAAAGAGAGACAAGTTAATAGAAACTTTCCTCAAAATGGAGCTTCAGGTGGAATACAATCCTACAAATTGAACCAACAACATATGAAAAACTCCTTACAATCCTCCAAGGTTCTTAAGGAAATCCTTTGGATCAGAGCTCTGGCTTATATATACCTCAAGATCTGTGTACATTGTATTACAATATTTTGGGTGGCTACGATTGTAGCGGCACTTGCCTAGTCGGTACTCAAAAGCTGATCCCTGACTCGTCTGCGCCCATTTTTTGCTACTGTTTCTGCAGCTTTCGTGGCCAAGTTCATGAGCATTTACAAGGAGTTCCTTTGCGCCGCATTTGGTTGAGCAAAACCAGAGCATACGGATGTTTGCCGCTGCAAGAAGATGCTCCCAGTTCGCAGTCTCTGTCGTCGCAATCGCTTTGGTCTGATGTGTGGGCGCTGACATCTTGTATGTTACTCAGTCAGTGTAGTTTGTACTGAATTCATGTGAGCAAGTACTTATTTGCTTTGAATCATTTGCTATTGAAAGGTGGAGTCGCCCATCTATGATTGTCTTGATTTTGTTCTGCCTTGTGCTTGGACGTCAATCGAATTTCAGCATCTCATCCTATAAATGCCAACAGGGTGCTAAACGATATCGCTACCTCCTTTCTGGTTATATAAGGTTTACACCTACATATTTTAAGTTATAGGAGCATATCCTAAATATTATACAATTTGAAATTTGAATTTCCTAATGGTACAAGTGTTCTGATATGTGCCAGAGATACATGCAGGATCTACTCCCTCCGTTCCTAAATATTTGTCTTTTTAGAGTATTCAAATGGACTATCACATACGGATGTATATAGACATATCTTAGAGTGAAGATTCACTCATTTTGCTCCGTATATAGTCACTTGTTGAAAACTCTAGAAAGATAAATATTTAGGAACGGAGGGAGCATAAATTAGAAACGGGATTGTTAAATTTCGGTTTACTGGGACTTAACCAAGTCTCAATTAATGCTACACCTAATTAGAAAGGAGGGAGTAAATCGTAACAATGATTAAATACTTAAACAGCCAAGCGCTTTTGAACAATATCAATATCAATGTATTCCATTTAATACTTAATGCATTTGTAAATGCAAATACGATGGCCTGTCTGTACACATGTACAATTCAAAATATTCACAAAAGAGTTGTGCTAGTATGAGTTTTAGTTCATGTTGGCGTGCACAAATGTGTCAGATCTGTATAAAAAAGTAAGGGAGGATAATGACAAGCCTTTACGTTTGAAAATTTGATTCTTACACTGTTATCTTTTGCTTTCTCACACTTAACTAGTTCTACTTATTCTGAAATCACTATGGAATTCTAACACAGAAAAGTACTCCATCCGTCCAAAGGAATTTTGGCAACACCATCCATCTGACACAGAGGGTGTTTATTAGAAAAATTCCTAAGAAATACTGTAGAATCTTTAGAAGAATACTATGAACATCATACAATCCAAATGTATTCTTTGAGACTGAGCTAACGTGGCCAGTCTCAGTTGTTCACCTCATCAACTGACGTAGTGGCTCCGCTTGATAAAGGCAAGCTTATTAACTGTTAAGCGAAGCAAAGTTCTCTTTTAAAAAAGGAAGGTAAATTATCCAACACAAAACGGTTATGAACAAAGAAGGTACTACAACAGAGCGGATGCTATTATTATTACAAGAAGATCTGTCACAACATCAAATGGCTGTTACGAATTTATACAGCAGCGGCAGGTCGCTAACACATACAGGTCAGTGCTTGCTGGCGGTGGCGGCGTTAGACCCTGGGCCTCACCCTGCGCCCGCTGGTGTCGCCGCCGTCCGAGATCTGGCCCCACACGCTCTGGCTCTTGCCGCCGCTGCTGCATTCCTCCTCGCACCCGGCTACCGTCCGGAGGATCTCCGACTGCAGCGCCGGGCAGTTGTCTTTGAGGTAATCGAATCCGTCGGTCCGGATTACAGCTGCAGATACATAAGGGCATCTGGAATGTTATACAGTTCAGGACGCTTGTTTGGGCACCACCATGAAACAAACAGTAGAAGCAGATACAAAGGTAGTAAGTACCATAAAAACATCAGAATACTGAAATTATAGGACGTATCAGTTGATAGCATCGACAAATCAAGAGCATGAAACAAATGAAAATTGAAATGGTTTGAGCCAACTACTGTACAGTCGGGCTGGCATAACGGGAGATCAAAACTTGCATAGTTATCAGACTAACACTGCCCTCAGCACGAAGAATATATTTCTGTATTACCAAGTGGTACGTCTTCTTTCTAACAATTGAAGCAAACAAAGGCATCATATGGGCCACTGTTCCTTTCGATGTGTATGCATAGGGGTTGATACTTGTGGAAACAAATGGCAGCATGCTGTTTCATACACCACCTTTTGGACATAATTCTCAAGCAGACATGAATATAAACCCAATTATCCGATAACTACATAGGACGAGCACATCAAATTGCAGCCCTTGTTAAGTCTTGTTACCTGAAAGGTTCTCAGCAGCAAATTTTAGGCAGACGGACTTGAGCTCTGTAGCATGATGCCGATCAGCCAGCGCTAGAGTAGTTGCCACAGATTTTACAGAAATCTGTTTGCACAAGTAAGATTCACATAACACTCTTAGCCTTGGCAACTCATATTTGTCTGCTACAGCCAACAATTTCCCAGCTAAAGTATCAAAGATGGGACAATCTGAGCTTGATGCAGACAATTCGTCATCACCGACAAGATTGTCCCTGTACATGAAGTGAAGCACAGCCTACAACATAGAGTATTTACATATGATAAGATATCAATCAAGTTTGTTAAACTGTGAAATCCAAAGAATAAGATCAGCATAGAAGAAACATACCTGAAAGACTTTTGGCTCCATGTCGTCGATGACAATCTCTTTGATTTCGTTACTGGTGTCGACTTCACTGTTTTCTTCATCTGATTCAGGATCAAGAAATTCAGATCTAAAAAAAGAAGATCGCGCAGCCAACACTAACTTATGAGCATGAAACCTCTCTCCTGCTACACTAAAAATAACATCTGCACCCTCTTGAGATTCCAAAAGCGTCCCAAAATGGTAGCCTATGTCAGAATCCGGAACCTCTAGAGAATGCGGTCTAGAGTACTCCATGGTTGATGTTACAACACCCACAGTGCAATTTATCTTCAAGCAATCGTCTTTAAGAAAATCCGATGTCTCAAGGGCAGTGCGTCGAAAAAACCTTTTATAACCCCTGAAAACAGAAATCAAGATGAAAAACTAATATCAGAAAAAAACATTTACATTTTTACTGCTTACAACCCTTCACATTTAAAAAAATTAAATCAATAACATGACAAGCCGAGTTCACACAAACTATTATAATCAATTTAACAAGTGTGCAAAAAGTTGCGGATCTCACACTCTTTTGTACCAAAGTAGGCCATATCTATATATATACTTTCAAGTTCTCTAGCCGCTCCCAGCTTAACCTAAAGTTAATAGAAATTTTCTGATTTATCTCATTCATTGGATCTAACACCTAAAATGACACTGCAGATCTACAAGTATGGTGATCAATTAAAATAATTGTATGAAATGTTCAAACAGAGACTAATGAAGTATGTAAAGCAAATATATTAATCAGTTAAATACCTCCGCTGAAGGATGTGTTGAGAATGAGAATATCATGACAAGACGATACCCAAACAAAACAGCCCTCCCAGATAATGTGTTTGACAAGGAATTTAGGGTGGTACTAGATAATTAAACATGGTTGATTTGGGGTTGCAGTCCAATGGGTTGGACAAGTAGTTAACACTAATTCGTACACCAAATCCTAATCGTTGCACTCCCAACAAGAAACAGGCCCACAGCAGAACGAAAATAACTTCTAACCATAGCCAATTCGTCGATTAGTTATTGGCGCAGTGTCAGATTCACCACCTGGTTACCTACACAATAAGGCCAGAACCATGCCAATAAACCTACTAATATGTTAGGCGTAGCTACTGACCACAACTAGCAGCTGCTTCAAAATGATACCCAAATCGCAAGGCAATGGAAGCAGAAGAGCTCGTATGAGAGGTGATCCCCGAGAGAAGAGATTGCGGTGGGAGTCTGGATGAGCATACCACATGGATCCGCGGTACTTGAGGGTGTAGGGCCCGGCGTCGAGGGCGCGGTCGAAGTGGGAGTGCACCTTGTGCTTGCCCCGGCCGCTCTGGTCCTGGAGGGTGAGCTCGAAGAGGGCGCGGACGTCGGTGCCCTCGGAGGCGAGCGCGATGAAGACGGAGACGTAGGCGGAGTTGTCCTCGGGGTTCTTCCCGTCCGGGTAGAAGTAGATCGCCCACTGGTACCCCCCCACGGCGAAGGTCTCGCTGGCGATGTGCTTGCCCACGCCCATGCCCTTGGCGAGGGAGTAGCCCTGGATGACGAACCGGTGCGAGCCGTTGACCGTCTCCGTCACGGAGCGCGAGCTCGTCGGCGAGGCCGCCGCGGCGTCCCGCGCGGGCGCCGTCGCCCCCGCCCCGCGCTCGATCACCACCGCCCCGCCCCCGCCCTCGTGCTGCGGGGACGCGTCGCCGCCGCCCCCGGCGTCGTCGTCGTCCATGCGGGAGGGCGCGGGGCTAGGGTTGGCGGGCGGAGGAGGCAGGGATTGGGGATTGATTTCGTGGGTTGGCGCTAAGCTGCTACAGCACGCGGACGCGGGGGAAACGAGGGAGGAGGGAGGAGGGAGGAGGGTGCGGTGGTGGTGGTGGGTGGAGCGAGCGAGAGAGAGGGTGGAACGGAGGGAGGGAGCCAGCCGCCGGGAAGGTAACAAATTAACCAACTGTTTCGGCCTGTGAGTGACGCACTCATGCTGTGTCACCTGATTTTTTGTTGGATTGGAGAAGCATCAGTTGATACCACCATTTTTTAAAAACTCAAATGTAAATGTCTCGATAAATTTCCTTCTTTTGTCGAAACATTGCGCTTTCCTCGCCCAGATCTGAGCTCGAATCGAACGGTTTCAAGTAGTAGAACTCTTCACGGTATATTGATTTGGTCGGATGAATTCAGTTGACGTCTCCAAACAGACAAACACATGCTCGTCAATGTGAGAGATAAAAACCAAACAGAAGGGAAGTCAAAAGCATATCAACAGGCACTCTAGGCAGCGCTTCTCATCCAAGATCCAACCGTACATCATAAATAAAGTCGCATGATTTGCCGCTGCAACGCGATACGAGAAGCAATCATTGCGCAACAACAAACAACGCTCCCTGTGCCAACTCACAGCACATTACTGTACTGTACGACCGGAGTACCGGGCAATGATTTCAAACAATGGCTACAGCCTGGACGGGGCAGCGCCTCTGCCCCGGCCGTACGGGGAAATTCAATGGCTGCTGACTGACCCCGTCACTGTGCAAATCTCTGCATACACACGCCCCAGGAGTAAAAACTCGTATTTTTCACCTCCCGACGGTGAATGAACTTACAACAATTTCGCTATCGCTTTGCTAAATTCGGGCGCAAAATTGACCTGCATCATGGCCTAGCTTTCTACCGGTAAAACACTTTTTGTGTCTCAGAACGAGCTGACAAGTCCTACACCTAGGTCCTCCGCGAGCTCATCCCACAGGGGGATGAGGATCAGCACGACGAGGAACACCGACGCTATCAGGGCGCCCCTCCTCCAGGTGCCGACGTCGCTCACGTCGTCCAAGCATGGCTTCTCAGGTGTTCTCTGGGGATACATCACAAGGTAGACAGACATAGGTTAGTGCACAAAATACATGGATCCTCTCATGCCTAGTGTGTCGTCCATCCGTTTTCCTGTTTTTACCTGGCATAGGAGCACGTATAGGCCCCAAGGAAGAGACAGCGGACCCCCAAGCTATAAGGAATTTTTTTTTATGAAGAACGTTAGTTTCCGAACTAGAAAAACTGATATTCCTATGAGGTAGAGTCCAGCATTTTTCTTCAGTATTGATTGTATAAAAATGATTAAGATTGTTAGTGCTCTGATATACAAGTACACATAGAACATTGCACGTTGTTTACTATGAACGGAAATGCATTTTTCTGTTCTTCTTTTCAGAGGTATAAGAAAACAAGCTGTACATCAATAGATTAGAGACTCTGAAGCCAAAGCTGGGAAGGCTAGGTGCAAGATGTTGGTCGGAGAAAGAAAAAAGTCCAAGAGCAAGATGGACTGACGTACCACTCCAAGTCCAAGCAACGAATAAGTCGTCAAGCCAAATCCAAATAAAGCATCCTTGCCGAACGCACCCTGTTGAGCACACCGCAGAACTTCAGACTTGGTAAAGAACCTCAGGATTTTACTGCTAATCAATCATGTTATTTCACAGCTACAAGGTTAAGCACCAAAACGTCCAGAAGTTCTAGGTACTACCTCCATCTCAAAATATAAGACGTTTTTGTAGGCTAAACTACAAAAACATCTTACATTTTGAGATGGAGGTTATTTACTGTAAAGTTAGTGCAGATTGAAATACTGATAAAACAAGCTATGGAAATCTCAATAACTCACGAACAAAAGCGTAAAAGTTGTATTGAGATGTTGAATGTATCACTTGTTACTGTGCAAATGAAGCCCTTTTGATGGATCTGTCTGTCAGTAAAGTTGTAAATGAAAAATCAATGTTAGGTCTGAAAATTTTTCACTGACAGGAGGCGCTTGCACGGGAATTGCCAGTGGTCGAACAGTGTACCAAGTTGTAATTCTTATTTTTCTAAACATTCAAAAAACCCAACCACTCTAAGATTCACAAAAAACCCAACCACTCTAAGATTCACAAAGTAGAGCTTAACACCGTTTCCACTTTTCAGATCACTGACAGCTACAGGCATCTCTAAATAAAATGGATTTTGTTCCTGCATACACTAGTTTCTTGAACTCTTGATCATGATCTTTTGTTAGTAGTTCATGGCTGCATACTACTGTCCACCTCAGCAGTACAAGTCACACAGATTGGACATGTCACAAGTGCAGATATCCACTACCACTAGAGATGGAAGACAATGTTTCACTTTATTAAGTTTAGTCATAGCATCCTAAGTCACGCTTAAACGGCTTAGAAACTCTTATAAGAGAGGTGAGTGAAAAAAAGGGTCCTGAAAACAGTATTAACTGTCAAGGAAGGGAAACAGAGAGCCATTCTCAAAATGAGTAGCTACTGCTACATACTCCTGCCCACAAATATGTTATTTTAACCATGTGTACAAGAATTACACAAATAGCCTAACATGGTCATCATGCTCTTCTCTTACTAGCCTCTAGTTATGCTCTCCAAAGAGGAGCACTGTGAAGGAGATTCATTTATTCATGAGAGTATTGAAACATGGACTTCATTTGTGGACAAAAAGAGATGGCTAAAATGACCTATATTTCTGGATGAAGGGAGTGCATGCATATGGTCCAGTGTGATTATTTGGTTGCATCCATAAAAAAATTATATTAACTTTTACCTGTAAACCTCTTCCACCGTCAAGACATCCAACAGGAAGCATATTGAAGGCAGTAGTTGTTAAACCACACCTGCAGAATTTGCAGGAACAATAAGACAAAGAAAACCTGTTTGGTTACAAGAGGTCCGGCAATTTGTGAATGATACTTCACCAGCCAGCGATCACAAGCGGGTGGATAGAAACCGTAGCAGCATGCAGAGCACTGAAAATCAATTTAAGTTCATTAGAAAATAGAAACATAGAGTTCATATCGGAACTACAAAATGCAGAGTTGAGCAGTTGATAAAACATACGAAGCTAACAACTTCTATCATGGATGATGGGTATACTAGTATATTCAGCAGAAGTTGTATTACCAACCACAGTTTTTAAAGCGGTATAAGGTGAAGCTAGGTGCCTAAGCCCTGCTTTAACTATCAAGCGCTTAAGGGAAGGTGGTAAGGCGAGACGGCGGCCTGGCAACGTAGGAACAGAGCAATCGGCACATGTAATAGAGAGAAAATGGAACGTGCTGAGATGGGCTACTATCCATTGTTCCACACAGAACAGAACATCCTCATGGCATAAAGGCACATTATCAGTGCTGAAGTGACGCTGAAGCAACGCCTACAAAACCATGGTACCAACATGATTTGTAAGCTGTAAAAGTTCTTAATGCTTAACTATCCACACTCATATAAGATCCCATTACACATAATAATTCATCAAATATCTATAAGTCGGGAGTTAAGAAAACCACTGATACTCTACTTGAGATGATCAATCCTCCTAAAACTAGAAAGAGTTTCAGCTAATCCGGTACACGCCTCAAAAACTGCAGCTATGAGCGAGAATCAGGAAAGCAGCACACACTTTCTGAGTGTTCTAAAATGGTATCTATAACAGGATAGCACGACAGACTGAAGGAAAAAGTGCAGCTATCACATCTGGAACTAGGACAGATAAAAACTTAAAAAATAGTCTAACGAAATTAAATACTATTCCCTCTGTAAACAAATATAAGACGTTTTAGATCACTATTAGTGATCACTAATAGTGATCTAAAACGTCTTATATTTGTTTACAGAGGACATAGTTTAAATGGTAGAAAGTAAATGTCCCAAATTCCAGGTATCAGTCACCTGTAACCAAGTATTGCTCTGCTAATAAGTCCAAGCAACAAAGAACCCTGGAACAGATTGCTGGGTACTTGAACTAAATCAGTTGCCCCGGCAGGATTTGAGGAGAGCCACAAGCCTACAGAGAACATCGAAAAAGAAAGTGCAGCTCCAGCCAAAGGACCAGCCATTGATACGTCAAACATTGTCTTTCGATCTGGCAGAATGGATTTGAACTACAGGAGTGGATGATGAAAATAAGAAAACTTCAAAGTAGTGGTTGGACATAAATATGCACAATCGTATCACTTTTGCAACATGGTTCACAAAATTAGGCATGTCAAACAAATAACGGATAGCGGAAAAAAAGGTGTTTCCTTAAGATTTAGGCTCTGGAATGTACCTCCCATGAATGATGACACCCGAAGTAGAAAAAACAATATCGCTACTCAAGCATCTTCCAACAGATTTAATATTATTTACCACCATACACAAGGGAGAGGGGTAAAGAAACTTAAAATGAGGCATATTTTCCCAATGCTATCATGTTTACACGTGGGGAACCAGGTAATGCAGATAAAGCGCAATATATTATCAAGAACTCAAGATTTGACCCAACTCTTCATCATCATGGCATACTAGCAAATTAGTGATCAACTAGTTGATATATAGTAGTGAAATAGCATCACAATACATTCCTGTCTGATGCAATCTATACATATTATAATACTTCTTCTAAACATACTAACCTGAGTAATTGAACCAAAAGTTCCAAGAGTGAAGTTCGGAATGAAGAAAGGAATGCCCAGTTTCACATTCTTTGGGTATGCTGCCAAAAAGTGTCCAACTTCCTGCACCATAATGTAACATGGTAGGTCAGGTCAAAACAATTACAAAAGTGGGGCTTCATGAATAACAAAGCTCAAACCGCTAAATGCATCACTACTTAATTAAAGGATCCACTGATACAATTGTCTGCTAGTTGATGCGAACGTTGAATTGCTAGGAGCAGAGCTATCGATCGAATAGTTTGTTTTAAACTACCAACTATACCGATTACCGAGTCATAAAGGACAGAGCAATTATTCAGATTTGAGTCTTTACACAAACCTGCTCATAGCAATTATATTATGTTAATGCTGGAACGAGTTCAGCAATAACTCTAACAAAGGAAATACAATAAGATGTACTTTGCCGGTTTGCCCCTAGGACCACACTTTATATGGCAGCAAAAAACGTAAACACAACTGAATTCTGGGAGTCTTTTGTAACCAACTGGAGCATTGCAGAAAAGGTTAACAATGACAATTTCCATAGCATTTCTTGAAAGCTTGAACTGGTGTACAAGATGTGCTCCCTCCATTTCTATTTACTCCACATATAAGATTTTACTTAAGTCAAACTTCGTAAAGTTTGACCAAGTTTATAGGAAAAAATAATCAACATCCACAATACCAAATTAACATCATTAGATGGGTCATGGAATTAAATTTCATATTGTACACCTTCACTATTGTAGATGTTTGATATTTTTAATATAAATTTGGTCAACCTTTACTAAGTTTGACTTGAGAAAAATCTTATATGCGGAGTAAAAAGAAACAGGGGGAGTACTACTGCTCAAACAAGAGCTAAAAGACTAGATTTAGAATAAATGCTCAGCAGATCTTTGATGTGATTTACATGAAATAGTTGGATAGCCAAGACGCCATAAGCCACTGGCAGAGCAGATTCCACGAATGGAAGTAAAAGTTGCATGTCAGGTGGGGGTCCAGTAGCATTTGGATCAGTGAAATATGAAACAATATCTGGTGGAAGACTGCTTATCTGCACAGGTAAAAAAATTATTAGCAACCTAGCATAGAAGGGTATTAAGTTCTGGTACCAGATAACAGGTTAGGCAGATGTACCTTTGATGCAATTCCTAGCTCAATACAGGAGAACACAGTGAGAAGGAAAAGTAACAGTGAAATAACGTATTGCCACAAGGTAGTAGGTCCAGGCTCAGAAACTTCTCTTCTAAGCAAACCAAAACTAACACGTGGTCCCCCGCGTGGGTCATCCTCTTCTGAATTGGGCTCCTCCACCATGAAAAGATTATATTTGTCACCTGTAAGTTCACGTAGCTGCCGCTGAAGTTTTCCAAAGATTTCCTCTCTGTCCCCTCGGAGATTCCCAACAAAAAGGACTCCTTCCCCAAGATCACCAAAAGGTTCTTCTCTTGTCAACCAGAATGTTGTGTAGCCAAAAAACTTTTCCTTGATAGCCTTGACATCAGCTTGATCAACCTTTTCTGGGCCTAGGAGTTCCAATAACTTAACTGTATCGATATTATCCACACTGAAGCTCAAAAGAGGAGGCTCGCTTGATACACCAGGAGTCTGAGCAAATGGATATGTTATAAAATATGTTTGAGAAAAGAATTAGCCATGTTCATAATAAACAAATATGCACTACAAGTTAAAAGAAATGTTGGTGTACGCCTTATTAAGAAGTACATCCTCCGTTTCAAAATATTTGTCGTGGTTTTAGTTCAAAAACTAAAACCACGACAAGTATTTTGGAATGGAGGGAGTACATATCATGTTTTTCTCTATTTCTTAAGAAAAGGAAATTATTCAAGCTTACTGAAAGAATTCTGAAATTTGGTGAGTAAGTTCTAACAGGTTTAAACTGCTATGGCGGTATTCACATTACTTGGAACTTGCAGTCATAATAGAATAGAGAACTAATAGCTGTAGTGATATGATGCAATCATTACTGAGTATAGAGACAGGATGGGATTCATCATTTAGGTAGAATTTCATCTAACAACCTGGCATGCAGTACCAAAGTATCCAATGAAGGATACTAAATATCATAGCGCTAGGCTTTGAAAACACGAACAAGCACAATGTGGTAACATCCCTTCATTTTTGGCAACTGAATGTCGCGTCTGCCATATCAACATTAAGATAGTGCCTCTGCTCAAGAACATAGGATGTTTTTAATATCACTATAGTCTCAACATGTAAATTTGACCATTACTTCCTTTTTATGACCGTCTCATACTTGCACATACATGGCTTAATCTTTGAGACAAGCATATGACTACTGGCAGGATCAACCAGGTAGCATGTCCTCGGTGACATCCAGCGTCGGGGGTCGTCTTGCCCTTCCACTTGCGTGGAAACGCAAAGGCAACAGCCGGGCCGGTTGTCGCTGTTGAGCGGGCATACCTCATCCTCCCTGAGGATTGGCGCAGAGAGTTGAGTATCCTACCACGTAACAGGGAGAGATAGAGGCAACACTTGTTCCGGTTGTTCTCAGTTCGGAGAACTTTGGGTCGGGTCGGGGCAGCCAATAGGGCCACGAGCCCTTATCATGAGCAGCATCCGAGGCCAACAGCGTGAGCGAGGTTGCCTTGATAGCAGCAGGCATGCTACAGGCCAGCACCACGATGCAACGCCACAAGCACTATTAGGCCAGGGTTTAGGGTTTAGGATGGTAGCTGCAACTGCAGATTTATTATGTTCTGAGATTTATTTTTTGTGACAACTCTAACGATATCCATGTAATCAAACTAAATAATCTTCTATGTCATCATGGTCCAAGTTATAGAAGTTTAGCTACACTGTATGCTTTCTAAAATGTCATACATATCCGATTTAAGGGATTAATTACTTCACTAGTATAGTCATACTAACACTGCATCATAATCACTGATCACAAGGATCATTCAGGAATTCGATTCCCCTTTCAAAAAATAAGTAAATGAATGATAGCACCAATTGTGCATCCAATGATCCAATCCTGCCTCTAATTGCACACAGTTCTGTCTCTCAAACCAGCAGAATGGGCTTGAAAAATACTCCTAAATCAGCAAGTTGTTCAGTCCAACTATGTTCAGCACACGAAATGGCCAATGGCTTAGTTCCTCATACCGCAGAGGACGGAGATGACGAGGAGGAGAAGCTGCCCGAGCGGCTCCGCTCCTCCGCGGCCCCCACCTTGGCTTCCACGGGCGCTGCCGCCTCCTCCTCGCCCCGCTTCTCCCCGTCCTCCCCGCCTCCGCCGCCCTCGTCGACGGAGAAGCACCGCATCCGGTCGCACCGCCTCAGGGGCCTCCAGTCCAGGTAGGCGCCTCGCGGGCACCCCCACCGCGAGGAGGCCGCGGGGGAGGCCCTGGGCCTGGGGAGGCGGAGGCGGGCCGCGGCGGTGAGGTGGACGAGGGGCGAGCTCGCGAGCGCCGCGGCGGCGGCCGCCATGGCGGGGCGCGCAGTGTGGTGGAGCGCGCTGGGCTTGGCGGTGCGGTGGTCGGGGGCGGGAGAGCCCCGGCGGAGTGAGATGGAGCGGTGGGAGGGGACTAGGGGAGAGAAGGATAGGGTGCGGTGCACGGGGAAGAGAGAGAGTGTGGAGGAGCTGGATTTTTTTTTGAGGGATGGGAGCTGGATTGGTAGCTTTTTTTTAGGGATGAAAAACTGCTTTATTCATCGAACTCCACATTGAGTGGGATACAAAACTAGGTCGTAGGGAACGCCAAACCAGACATGACGACCCGGACCTCTAGATAGTGCGAACTTTGCTAAGCGATGTGCTTCATAATTAACAGCACGACTTTCAAGAAAAATTACAAGATAACTTAGCGGCTTTGATATTGATCTCGCTAATAACTGCTCCATAAACTCCCCTTGCCCTTCTGCTGATGTCTAGCACGACCCCACGACAGTCTGAGGCCACGTGAACTGGTGAATGCCCAAATCCTGTGCCAGGGACAGGGCTTCCCGGCATGCTATCGCTTCCAAAGTAGGGGGATCATAAACTCCTTCGACCACAAGAGCCGAGCTTCCAATGAAATTTCCTCCTTCGTCTCTGCAAACAGCCACAGCAGAGCCCCGTCTTCTTGCACGTACGCCTGCATCGACATGGATTTTGTGGTGGCCCACCGGTGGCTTCTTTGGTCTTGCATGGCCCAGAACTGGCGTCGCGGCGTTCCTGTTCTGGTTCTGCTCCCTGTTGCTAATGATCGTAAGATCTTGCAAGTACCTTTCGATGAAACAGTGGGTCGCTTGAGGGCTCTGAAATATTGCTTCGTGGATGGCTTTCCTCCGTGCGTGCCAGATGGACCAAAGAGTGACTGCCGTGATGATAAATTGATCATGTGACAGCATTCCCATCACCGTGAACAGCCAGTTTTTAGCTCATGGTTCCGTGTTTGACGTGATTTTATGTGTGATCTCCTCGTCCGCTAGCACCCAGACGCTTCGCGAGGATGTACATTCCAAGAGAGAGTGCTGCCATGAATCTGGAACTCCGCATAGCCCACAAGTGCTAGAATCAGCCATATGACGATGTGCACGTACGTCGTTCGTTGGTAGCGAATGTTTGGATAGTCTCCAGAGGAACATGCAGATCTTACCAGGAACAACTGTTTTCCAAAGAGACTTCCACACTCCCTCCTCTGCCCTTACATTTGATGGACCGGCTTCTCCTTCTAGCCAGGCCTCTCTTCTTTGTCTAGTCGCCACAAGCATCTTATAAGCTGATTTTACTGTGAATGATCCATGCTTTTCATGCTGCCAAGACCAAAAGTCCGGTAAGTTGCGAGTGCAGAGGGGAATGCCAAGTATGATCTCTGCATCCATATGCAGAAAAACTGCCTGAACAAGGGCTCTGTCCCATGAAGCTGTGGTGCTGATGATCAATTCAGAAACCATCGTGGGTGGATGCTTCAATTCAGAAACCATCGTGGGTGGATGCTGTACGTGGCAACCAAGAGGCCGGGGGAACTCCTCCCTAGGGAGCCAGTTTTGATACCAAATATGCATGGTTGCGTCGTTGCCAATCCTTTTGATAAGGCCTTGCTTTAAGGTATCTCGTCCCTCTATCATTGCTCGCCAAACTTGACTCGGATGCCCCCCAACTCCGCTTCCAGGATGCCAGGTGTGGGGTAATAGATACTCTTAAGCACTCGTGCACATAACTTGTCGGGGTACTGGAGCAGGCGCCATGCTTGCCGGGCCAGCATAGCTAAATTGGAAAGTTCAAAATCCTTGAAACCTAGACCACCCATGCCCTTGGGTTGAGTCATGGTCTTCCAGGATACCCAATGAGGCTTACATTTGCCCTCTTTGCTTCCCCACCAGAACCTTCTTATTAGCATGTTTAGATGTTCACATAAACCCCTCGGAAGCTTGAAACATGACATTGAAAACACCGGGACCGCTTGTGCTACGGACTTGACAAGTATCTCCTTTCCTGCCGTGGACATTGTACGCTCTATCCATCCTTGCACCTTGCTCCAGAGTCGATCTTTTAGGTACTTAAAAGCACCATTCTTAGAACTGCCAATATCAGACGGCATTCCCAAATACTTCTCATTAAGAGTTTCGTTGGGTACATTAAGGGTATCCTTTATCTCCTGTCTTACCAAGTCTGGCACTCCTTTGTTGAAATAAATATACGATTTGCCATAGTTGATACATTGTCCCGTTGCCTGACAATAAGTATTCAGAACATGGTACACCTCATTAGCCTCCACACTATTTGCCTTGAAAAACAGCAGGCTGTCATCTACGAATAGGAGATGGTTCACCAGGGGTGCCGTAGGCGCCACTTTTAGACCACTCAGGTTGGATGACTCACTTTTTGATTTTAGGAGGCATGAAAGGCCCTCTGCTGCTATCCAGAACAAGTATGGAGATATTGGATCCCCTTGTCTGATTCCTCTCAATGGTTCAAATTGTTGTAGTTTTTTGCCATTGAACAACACTGAAAATTTGACCGTGGTTACAAGGCTCATCACTATGTCAACCCACCGTTCATTGAAACCCAACTTAAACATAATTGCCCTTAGATAAGACCACTCCATTCTGTCATAAGCTTTCGTCATGTTGAGCTCGAGTGCACAAGATTGGTTCTTCTTAGCTTTGTTACATTTCATAAAGTGCAAACACTCATAAGCTGTAATGATATTATCTATAATCATTCTCCCTGACACAAAAGCAGACTGTTCTTTTGATATAATATCAGGCAGGACTATTTTCAACCTATTAGAAATCACCTTGGAAGCAATTTTGTATAGAACGTTGCACAAACTGATTGGACGAAATTGGGACAAGTGGGTAGGGTTTTTCACCTTGGGTATGAGAACTAAAACAGTCTCACTGATGCATGCTGCCGACTCGGTGCCTTCCACAATTCTCAAAACCGCATTGGTTACCTCCTCGCCACAAGTGTCCCAATGGTGCTGGAAAAAAATGAACCAGGAAGCCATCGGGCCCAGGTGCCTTAGTGGGTAACATCTGAAAAAGTGCGGTTTTAACTTCTTTTTGGTTGTACGGGGCATTTAACATATCATTCATACTTTGCTTGACTTTGGTCGGGACCGTGTCTAGGACATGCGCCATGTCTTGAACACCTTCTGATGTGTACAACTGCTGATAAAAGTATGTTGTCAAGCTTTCCATCTCAGGCACATTTTCTGTTGCCTGGCCATCCTCCTTTTGAAGCGATTTTATCTGATTTTTTCCTCCTCCGCCTGCTAGCCCGTAGATGAAAAAAGTACGTGTTCTTATCTCCGTGCATTAGCCATTCCAGGTGAGCACACTGCCTCCAAAGAATCTCCTCTCTATGAAATAACTCAGTTAGTCTATCCACGACTTTTAATTCCACATGTGTTGGAGCCGATCTGCCTGGGATCTCCCATAACTCCTGTAGCTGTCGTGGAGTTGTTGTATTTCGCGTCGCACATTGCCGAAATGTGTTCGGTCCCAGCCCAACAAGTCAGATGATAGCGAATGGAGTTTGTCGCTAATCGATCTCACTGAATCTCCGGCTCCGCTCGCCCATGCAGATTGTACTAGGGGCACCTGTTGGGGAACGTAGTAATTTCAAAAAAATTCCTACGCACACGCAAGATCATGGTGATGCATAGCAACAAGAGGGGAGAGTGTTGTCTACGTACCCTCGTAGACCGAAAGCAGAAGCGTTAGAACAATGTGGTTGATGTAGTCGTACGTCTTCACGGCCCGACCGATCAAGCACCGAAACTACGGCACCTCCGAGTTCTAGCACACGTTCAGCTCGATGACGTCCCTCGAACTCCGATCCAGCCGAGTGTCGAGGGAGAGTTCCGTCAGCACGACGACGTGGTGACGATCTTGATGTTCTACCGTCGCAGGGCTTTGCCTAAGCACCGCTACAATATTATCGAGGAGGACTATGGTGGAGGGGGGCACCGCACACGGCTAAGAGATCAAGAGATCAATTGTTGTGTCTAGAGGTGCCCCCCTGCCCCCATATATAAAGGAGCAAGGGGGGGAGGGGGCGGCCGGCCAGGGAGGAGGCGCGCCATGGGGAGTCCTACTCCCACCGGGAGTAGGACTCCCTCCTTTCCTTGTTGGACTTGGAGAAGGGGGGAAAGAGGAGGGAGAGAGAGGAAGGAAAGGGGGGCGCCGCCCCCCTCTCCTTGTCCTATTCGAACTAGGGGGAGGGGCGCGCGGCCCAGCCCTGGCCGCCTCTCCTCTTCTCCACTAAGGCCCACTATGGCCCATTAAGCCCCCGGGGGGGTCCGGTAACCCCTCGGTACACCGGTAAAATCCTGATTTCACCCGGAACACTTCCGATATCCAAATATAGGCTTCCAATATATGAATCTTCATGTCTTGACCATTTTGAGGCTCCTCGTCATGTCCGTGATCACATCCGGGACTTCGAACAACCTTCAGTACATCAAAACTCATAAACTCATAATATAACTGTCATCGAAATCTTAAGCGTGCGGACCCTACGGGTTCGAGAACTATGTAGACATGACCGAGACACGTTTCCGGTCAATAACCAATAGCGGAACCTGGATGCTCATATTGGCTCCTACATATTCTACGAAGATCTTTATCGGTCAAACCGCATAACAACATACGTTGTTCCCTTTGTCATCGGTATGTTACTTACCCGAGATTTGATCGTCGGTATCCAATACCTAGTTCAATCTCGTTACCGGCAAGTCTCTTTACTCGTTCTGTAATGCATCATTCTGTAACTAACTCGTTAGCTACATTGCTCGCAAGGCTTATAGTGATGTGCATTATCGAGAGGGCCCAAAGATACCTCTCCGACAATCGGAGTGACAAAACCTAATCTCGAAATACGCCAACTCAACATGTACCTTTGGAGACACCGGTAGAGCTCCTTTATAATCACCCAGTTACGTTGTGACATTTGGTAGCACACAAAATGTTCCTCCGGTAAATGGGAGTTGCATAATCTCATAGTTGTAGGAACATGTATAAGTCATGAAGAAAGCAATAGCAACATTCTAAACGATCAAGTGCTAAGATAACAGAATGGGTCATGTCAATCACATCATTCTCCTAATGATGTGATCCCGTTAATCAAATGACAACTCATGTCTATGGTTAGGAAACATAACCATCTTTGATTAATGATCTAGTCAAGTAGAGGCATACTAGTGACATTAAGTTTGTCTATGTATTCACACATGTATTATGTTTCCGGTTAATATAATTCTAGCATGAATAATAAACATTTATCATGAAATAAGGAAATAAATAATAACTTTATTATTGCCTCTAGGGCATATTTCCTTCAGCACCAGACCCGGGTCCCTTTCCCATGCCAATTCATATTTAAAGGATCGCGGGGCCCGCTTGCATGCATCTTCATGCACGTACTGCACGTAGAGGGGAATGTGGTCGCTCGTCGCCGCTGTCTTGTGCTCAAGCCTTGCTGTTGGAAAGGTGATGGTCCATGCAGGATTTGCCACGCCCCTGTCCAATCTAACTTTTGTATATGTTCCTCCCGCCACCTTCCATTCAAAAGTCCAATCAATGCTAGTATAACCTATATTTGACAGGCCACATGTATCCAAAGCATCCCTGAACGCATCCATCTGTGCCTGGTTTCTGTGTCCGACTCCATCATGTTCATGTGCATGGAGCACCTAGTTGAAATCACCTAGGACTCTCCAGGGTATATTGTTAGAGCCAACAATTCCCCTAATAGTGTCCCAAGTCTTGTATCTCTCATTCACCTGGGCTTCTCCATAGATGAAGGTAACCCTTGTTCTAATATCCAGAAGATCATTAATGATAACATCAATGTGATACTGAGAATAACCAACAACCTCAAGCTTTATTTATTCATTCCAGAATATTCCGAGGCCACCACTTCTGCCCAGACTGCTAACAACAAAACTCTTATTAAAACCTAACGAACCAACTAATTTTTCAACTCTAGAATCCTCTATTTGGGTTTCAAGGATGCATAGTACAGAGGGGGCAAACTGCTTCGTTAGATCACGAAGCTCCTTCACTGTCGCGGGCTTGCCAATCCCACGACAGTTCCAGCATAGGAGACTCATTGCGCTAGGCACGACCCCTCATGGGAGCTCTGTTGGAAATATGCCCTAGAGGCAATAATAAAAGCATTATTATTATATTTCTTTGTTCATGATAATTGTCTTTATTCATGCTATAACTGTATTATCCGGAAATCGTAATACACATGTGAATACATAGACCATAATATGTCCCTAGTAAGCCTCTAGTTGACTAGCTCGTTGATCAACAGATAGTCATGATTTCCTGGCTATGGACATTGGATGTCATTGATAATGGGATCACATCATTAGGAGAATGATGTGATGGACAAGACCCAATCCTAAGCATAGTACAAAGATCGTGTAGTTCGTTTGCTAGAGCTTTTCCAATGTCAAGTATCTTTTCCTTTGACCATGAGATCGTGTAACTCCCGGATACCGTAGGAGTGCTTTGGGTGTATCAAACGTCACAACGTAACTGGGTGACTATAAAGGTGCACTACAGGTATTTCCGAAAGTGTCTGTTGGGTTGACACGGATCGAGACTGGGATTTGTCACTCCGGATAACGGAGAGGTATCACTGGGCCCACTCGGTAATGCATCATCATTATGAGCTCAAAGTGACCAAGTGTCTGGTCACGGGATCATGCATTGCGGTACGAGTAAAGTGACTTGCCGGTAACGAGATTGAACAAGGTATTGGGATACCGACGATCGAGTCTCGGGCAAGTAACATACCGATTGACAAAGGGAATTGTATACGGGGTTGATTAATCCTCGACATCGCGGTTCATCCGATGAGATCATCGTGGAGCATGTGGGAGCCAACATGGGTATCCAGATCCCGCTGTTGGTTATTGACTGGAGAGTCGTCTCAGTCATGTCTGCTTGTCTCCCGAACCCGTAGGGTCTACACACTTAAGGTTCGGTGACGCTAGGGTTATGAAGATATGTATATGCAGTAAACTCGAATGTTGTTCGGAGTCCCGGATGAGATCCCGGACGTCACGTGGAGTTCTGGAATGGTCCAGAGGTAAAGAATTATATATAGGAAGTGCTGTTTCGGCCATCGGGACAAGTTTCGGGGTTATCAGTATTGTACCGGGACCACCGGAGGGGTCCCAGGGGCCCACCGGGTGGGGCCACCTGTCCCGGGGGGCCACATGGGCTGTAGGGGGTGCGCCTTGGCCTACATGGGCCAAGGGCACCAGACCCACTAGGCCCATGCGCCTAGGGTTTCCATGGGGAAGGAGTCCAAGTGGTGGAAGGCACCTCTAGGTGCCTTGGGGGGGGAGGGAATCCTCCCCTTGGCAGCCGCACCTAGGAGATTAGATCTCCTAGGCTGCGCACCAACCCCCCTTGGCCCTCCTATATATAGTGGGGGAGAGGAGGGATTTCATACCTCAGCCTTTGGTGCTTCCCTCTCTCCCCGTTACGTCTCTCTCTCGTAGTATAGGCGAAGCCCTGCTACTGTGACGCCCTGCATCCACCACCACGCCGTCGTGCTGCTGGATCTTCATCAACCTCCCCTCCCCCCTTGCTGGATCAAGAAAGGAGGAGACGTCATCCGTTCCGTACGTGTGTTGAACGCGGAGGCACCGTCCGTTCGGTGCTAAGATCATCGGTGATTTGAATCACGTCGTGTTCGACTACATCATCCCCGTTCCTTGAACGCTTCCGCTCGCGATCTACAAGGTACGTAGATGCATCTAATCACTCGTTGCTAGATGAACTCCTAGATGGATCTTGGTGAAACCGTAGGAAAATTTTTGTTTTCTGCAACGTTCCCCAACAGTGGCATCATGAGCTAGGTCTATGCGTAGTTCTCTTGCACGAGTAGAACACAAAGTAGTTGTGGGCGTTGATTTTGTTCAATATGCTTGCCGTTACTAGTCTTATCTTGATTCGGCGGCATCGTGGGATGAAGCGGCCCGGACCGACCTTACACGTACTCTTACGTGAGACAGGTTCCACCGACTGACATGCACTAGTTGCATAAGGTGGCCAGCGGGTGTCTGTCTCTCCTACTTTAGTCGGATCGGATTCGATGAAAAGGGTCCTTATGAAGGGTAAATAGCAATTGGCATATCACGTTGTGGTCTTTGCGTAGGTAAGAAACGTTCTTGCTAGAAACCCATGGCAGCCACGTAAAACATGCAAACAACAATTAGAGAACGTCTAACTTGTTTTTGCAGGGTATGCTATGTGATGTGATATGGCCAAAGTTGTGATGAATGATGAATGATCTATATGTGATGTATGAGATGTTCATGCTATTGTAATAGGAATCACAACTTACATGTCGATGAGTATGACGGTGAAAGGATGATCATGGAGCCCCAAGATGGAGATCAAAGGAGCTATGTGATATTGGCCATATCATGTCACTATTATTATTTGATTGCATGTGATGTTTATCATGTTTTGCATCTTGTTTACTTAGAACGACGGTAGTGAATAAGATGATCCCTTACAACAATTTCAAGAAGTGTTCTCCCCTAACTGTGCACCGTTGCTACAGTTCGTCGTTTCGAAGCACCACGTGTTAATCGGGTGTGATAGATCCTTACGTTCACATACAACGGGTGTAAGAAGTTTTACACATGCAAAAACACTTAGGGTTAACTTGACGAGCCTAGCATGTGAAGACATGGCCTCGGAACACAGAGACCGAAAGGTCGAACACGAGTCGTATGGAAGATACGATCAACATGAAGATGTTCACCGGCGATGACTAGTCCGTCTCACGTGTTAATCGGACATGGCCTAGTCGACTCGGATCGTGTAACACTTAGATGACTAGAGGGATGTCTAATCTGAGTGGGAGTTCATTAATAATTTGATTAGATGAACTTAATTATCATGAACTTAGTCTAAAATCTTTACAATATGTCTTGTAGATCAAATGGCCAACGTTGTATTCAATTTCAACGCGTTCCTAGAGAAAACCAAGCTGAAAGACGATGGCAGCAACTATACGGACTGGGTCCGGAACCTGAGGATCATCCTCATAGCTGCCAAGAAAGATTATGTCCTACAAGCACCGCTAGGTGATCCACCCGTCCCACAGAACCAAGACGCTATGAACGCTTGGCAGACACGTACTGATGACTACTCCCTCGTTCAGTGCGGCATGCTTTACAGCTTAGAGCCGGGGCTCCAAAAGCGTTTTGAGAGACATGGAGCATATGAGATGTTCGAAGAGCTAAAAATGGTTTTTCAAGCTCATGCCCGGATCGAGAGATATGAAGTCTCCGATAAGTTCTTCAGCTGTAAGATGGAGGAAAATAGTTCTGTCAGTGAGCACATACTCACTATGTCTGGGTTTCATAACCGCTTGACTCAGCTGGGAGTTAATCTCCCGGATGACGCGGTCATTGACAGAATCCTCCAGTCGCTTCCACCAAGCTACAAGAGCTTTGTGATGAACTTCAATATGCAGGGGATGGTAAAGACCATTCCTGAAGTATTTGCAATGCTGAAATCAGCAGAGGTAGAAGTCAAGAAGGAACATCAAGTGTTGATGATGAATAAAACCACTAAGTTCAAGAAGGGCAAGGGTAAAAAGAACTTCAAGAAGGACGGCAAGGAAGTTGCTGCGCCCGGCAAGCAAGCTGTCGGGAAGAAGTCAAAGAATGGACCCAAGCCTGAGACAGAGTGCTTTTATTGCAAAGGGAAGGGTCACTGGAAGCGGAACTGCCCCAAATACTTAGCGGACAAGAAGGCCGGCAACACCAAAGGTATATTTGATATACATGTAATTGATGTGTACCTTACCAGTACTCGTAGTAACTCCTGGGTATTTGATACCGGTGCCGTTGCTCATATTTGTAACTCACCGCAGGAGCTGCGGAATAAACGAAAACTGGAGAGGGACGAGGTGACGATGCGCGTCGGGAATGGTTCCAAGGTCGATGTGATCGCCGTCGGCACGCTACCTCTACATTTACCTACGGGATTAGTTATAAACCTCAATAATTGTTATTTAGTGCCAAGTTTGAGCATGAACATTGTATCAGGATCTCGTTTAATACGAGATGGCTACTCATTTAAATCTGAGAATAATGGTTGTTCTATTTATATGAGAGATATGTTTTATGGTCATGCTCCGATAGTCAATGGTTTATTCTTAATGAATCTCGAGCGTATTACTACACATGTTCATAGTGTGAGTACCAAAAGATGTAAAGTTGATAACGATAGTCCCACATACTTGTGGCACTGCCGCCTTGGTCACATAGGTGTCAAACGCATGAAGAAGCTCCATGCAGATGGACTTTTAGAGTCTCTTGATTATGAATCATTTGACACGTGCGAACCATGCCTCATGGGAAAAATGACCAAGACTCCGTTCTCAGGAACAATGGAGCGAGCAACCAACTTATTGGAAATCATACATACTGATGTGTGCGGTCCAATGAGTGTTGAGGCTCGCGGTGGCTATCGTTATGTTCTCACCCTCACTGATGACTTGAGTAGATATGGGTATGTCTACTTAATGAAACACAAGTCTGAAACCTTTGAAAAGTTCAAGGAATTTCAGAGTGAGGTTGAAAATCAACGTGACAGGAAAATCAAGTTTCTACGATCAGATCGTGGAGGAGAATACTTGAGTCACGAATTTGGCACACACTTAAGAAAATGTGGAATAGTTTCACAACTCACGCCGCCTGGAACACCTCAGCGTAATGGTGTGTCCGAACGTCGTAATCGCACTCTATTAGATATGGTGCGATCTATGATGTCTCTTACCGATTTACCGCTATCCTTTTGGGGCTATGCTTTAGAGACTGCCGCATTCACTTTAAATAGGGCTCCGTCGAAATCCGTTGAGACGACACCGTATGAATTATGGTTTGGGAAGAAACCTAAGCTGTCGTTTCTAAAAGTTTGGGGATGCGATGCTTATGTCAAGAAACTTCAACCTGAAAAGCTCGAACCCAAGTCGGAAAAATGCGTCTTCATAGGATACCCTAAAGAAACTTATGGGTATACCTTCTACCTCAGATCCGAAGGCAAGATCTTTGTTGCCAGGAATGGATCCTTTCTAGAGAAAGAGTTTCTCTCGAAAGAAGTAAGTGGGAGGAAAGTAGAACTTGATGAAGTATTGCCTCTTGAACCGGTAAATGGCGCAACTCAAGAAAATGTTCCTGAGGCACCTGCACCGACTAGAGAGGAAGTTATTAATGATCAAGATACTTCTGATCAAGCTCCTACTGAAATTCGAAGGTCCACAAGGACACGTTCCGCACCAGAATGGTACGGCAACCCTGTCTTGGAAATCATGTTGTTGGACAACAGTGAACCTTCGAACTATGAAGAAGCGATGGCGGGCCCGGATTCCGACAAATGGCTAGAAGCCATGAAATCCGAGATAGGATCCATGTATGAAAACGAAGTATGGACTTTGACTGACTTGCCCGTTGAACGGCGAGCCATAGAAAATAAATGGATCTTTAAGAAGAAGACAGACGCGGATGGTAATGTGACCATCTATAAAGCTCGGCTTGTCGCTAAGGGTTATCGACAAGTTCAAGGGGTTGACTACGATGAGACTTTCTCACCGGTAGCGAAGCTGAAGTCCGTCCGAATCATGTTAGCAATTGCCGCATTCTACGATTATGAAATATGGCAAATGGACGTCAAAACGGCATTCCTTAATGGTTTCCTTAAGGAAGAATTGTATATGATGCAGCCGGAAGGTTTTGTCGATCCTAAGAATGCTAACAAGGTGTGCAAGCTCCAACGCTCGATTTATGGGCTGGTGCAAGCATCTCGGAGTTGGAACATTCGCTTTGATGAGATGATCAAAGCGTTTGGGTTTACGCAGACTTATGGAGAAGCCTGCGTTTACAAGAAAGTGAGTGGGAGCTCTGTAGCATTTCTCATATTATATGTAGATGACATACTTTTGATGGGAAATGATATAGAACTCTTGGACAGCATCAAGGCCTACTTGAATAAGAGTTTTTCAATGAAGGACCTTGGAGAAGCTGCTTATATATTGGGCATCAAGATCTATAGGGATAGATCAAGACGCCTCATAGGTCTTTCACAAAGCACATACCTTGATAAGATTTTGAAGAAGTTCAAAATGGATCAGTCCAAGAAAGGGTTCTTGCCTGTTTTGCAAGGTGTGAAATTGAGCTCAGCTCAATGTCCGACCACGGCAGAAGATATAGAAGAGATGAGCGTCATCCCCTATGCATCAGCCATAGGTTCTATTATGTATGCCATGCTGTGTACCAGACCTGATGTAAACCTTGCCGTAAGTTTGGTAGGAAGGTACCAAAGTAATCCCGGCAAGGAACACTGGACAGCGGTCAAGAATATCCTGAAGTACCTAAAAAGGACTAAGGAAATGTTTCTCGTTTATGGAGGTGACGAAGAGCTCGTCGTAAAGGGTTACGTCGACGCTAGCTTCGACACAGATCTGGATGACTCTAAGTCACAAACCGGATACGTGTATATGTTGAATGGTGGAGCAGTGAGCTGGTGCAGCTGCAAACAGAGCGTCGTGGCGGGATCTACATGTGAAGCGGAGTACATGGCAGCCTCGGAGGCAGCACATGAAGCAATATGGGTGAAGGAGTTCATCGCCGACCTAGGAGTCATACCCAATGCGTCGGGGCCAATCAAACTCTTTTGTGACAACACTGGAGCTATTGCACTTGCCAAGGAGCCCAGGTTTCACAAGAAGACAAGGCACATCAAGCGTCGCTTCAACTCCATTCGTGAAAATGTTCAAGATGGAGACATAGAGATTTGTAAAGTACATACGGACCTGAATATAGCAGATCCGTTGACTAAACCTCTCCCTAGGGCAAAACATGATCAACACCAGAATTCCATGGGTGTTCGATTCATCACAATGTAACTAGATTATTGACTCTAGTGCAAGTGGGAGACTGTTGGAAATATGCCCTAGAGGCAATAATAAAAGCATTATTATTATATTTCTTTGTTCATGATAATTGTCTTTATTCATGCTATAACTGTATTATCCGGAAATCGTAATACACGTGTGAATACATAGACCATAATATGTCCCTAGTAAGCCTCTAGTTGACTAGCTCGTTGATCAACAGATAGTCATGATTTCCTGGCTATGGACATTGGATGTCATTGATAACGGGATCACATCATTAGGAGAATGATGTGATGGACAAGACCCAATCGTAAGCATAGTACAAAGATCGTGTAGTTCGTTTGCTAAAGCTTTTCCAATGTCAAGTATCTTTTCCTTTGACCATGAGATCGTGTAACTCCCGGATACCGTAGGAGTGCTTTGGGTGTATCAAACGTCACAACGTAACTGGGTGACTATAAAGGTGCATTACAGGTATCTCCGAAAGTGTCTGTTGGGTTGACACGGATCGAGACTGGGATTTGTCACTCCGGATAACGGAGAGGTATCACTGGGCCCACTCGGTAATGCATCATCATTATGAGCTCAAAGTGACCAAGTGTCTGGTCACGGGATCATGCATTGCGGTACGAGTAAAGTGACTTGCCGGTAACGAGATTGAACAAGGTATTGGGATACCGACGATCGAGTCTCGGGCAAGTAACATACCGATTGACAAAGGGAATTGTATACGGGGTTGATTAATCCTCGACATCGTGGTTCATCCGATGAGATCATCGTGGAGCATGTGGGAGCCAACATGGGTATCCAGATCCCGCTGTTGGTTATTGACTGGAGAGTCGTCTCAGTCATGTCTGCTTGTCTCCCGAACCCGTAGGGTCTACACACTTAAGGTTCGGTGACGCTAGGGTTATGAAGATATGTATATGCAGTAAACCCGAATGTTGTTCGGAGTCCCGGATGAGATCCCGGACGTCACGAGGAGTTCCGGAATGGTCCGGAGGTAAAGAATTATATATAGGAAGTGCTGTTTCGGCCATCGGGACAAGTTTCGGGGTTATCGGTATTGTACCGGGACCACCGGAGGGGTCCCGGGGGCCCACCGGGTGGGGCCACCTGTCCCGGGGGGCCACATGGGCTGTAGGGGGTGCGCCTTGGCCTACATGGGCCAAGGGCACCAGCCCCACTAGGCCCATGCGCCTAGGGTTTCCATGGGGAAGGAGTCCAAGTGGTGGAAGGCACCTCTAGGTGCCTTGGGGGGGAGGGAATCCTCCCCTTGGCAGCCGCACCTAGGAGATTAGATCTCCTAGGCTGCGCACCAACCCCCCTTGGCCCTCCTATATATAGTGGGGGAGAGAAGGGATTTCATACCTCAGCCTTTGGTGCTTCCCTCTCTCCCCGTTACGTCTCTCTCTCGTAGTATAGGCGAAGCCCTGCT
Organism: Triticum aestivum; assembly: GCF_018294505.1. Taxonomy (NCBI): domain Eukaryota; kingdom Viridiplantae; phylum Streptophyta; class Magnoliopsida; order Poales; family Poaceae; genus Triticum; species Triticum aestivum. Next base: position 609,823,132 of record NC_057807.1, on the reverse strand, counting down.
ACTGTGACGCCCTGCATCCACCACCACACCGTCGTGCTGCTGGATCTTCATCAACCTCCCCTCCCCCCTTGCTGGATCAAGAAAGGAGGAGACGTCATCCGTTCCGTACGTGTGTTGAACGCGGAGGCACCGTCCATTCGGTGCTAAGATCATCGGTGATTTGAATCACGTCGTGTTCGACTACATCATCCCCGTTCCTTGAACGCTTCCGCTCGCGATCTACAAGGTACGTAGATGCATCTAATCACTCGTTGCTAGATGAACTCCTAGATGGATCTTGGTGAAACCGTAGGAAAATTTTTGTTTTCTGCTACGTTCCCCAACAAGCTCGCCAAACACACATCAAGGTTTTTGGTCACCACTGCATTCTTCCCACTGTTCTTGTCGGCTGTGTTCGAGCTTTGCTTGGTTCTCTTCGGCTCTTGGATTGAAGAAGGGCTTAGCGGGATCTCTGGTGGAGGTAGCAGCAGAAGATTGCTAGCACCACTGGCAGCCGCCGATGCCAAAGCTGATTTAGTGTCACTTGTTGTAAACCCTCTTTTCCTGTTGTTATCTGCCTCGCCCATATCCACATCAGAAGTGTAGTTGGCTCTCTCATCCTCATTGTATCCTCCAAAAGGATTGGTCTGGGTATAGCCTCGGCCCCGGCCTCTTCCAGACTGGCCTCTACCATGTCCACCTCTCCCTGCGTTGCCATCATCTTGTCCTCTTCCCTCTCCTGGACCACTTCCCGGCCCTGTGAACCACGTCTCTTTGAGGTCCTTGAAGACTAATGCTTTTGGTGGATGAACCCCGTCGCCACACTCTTTAAACAAATGCCCAAGATATCCACACACGACACACCAATCTGGGAGCCGTTCGTATTTAACTCTGAATATCACTCTTTGGAGGGCATCCTTCTTCTTGATCACAAGCGAGACTGCGTTCTTAAGGGGTTTTGTAACATCAATCCTTACTCGAACCCTAACGAAGTTCCCTTCGAAGTCCTGTGATTTTTGCTAGGCAAAGATGAATTCTCATACGGTAGCGGCCAGTGCCTTGATTTTGGAGAAGAAGCCACAGGGACGTCATGGATCTGAACCCAAATATCTATCTTATTGAGCTCTATCGACGACGGCTTAGTGAAGCCATCATAATGCGCTAGCACTACGACTTTCCCTTTGAAAGTCCATGGTCCATCCTCCATTACCCGTTCCCAATCGCCAAGGCACCCAAACTGCATAGTGTACAAGTTCTCCTTGAGTGGCATGATCTTTACCTCCTTCGCCAAGTCCCAAGCAGCTCTCATGTTCCTATAGAACCAGTACTGGCTATACATTTTTTCTGTATAAACCCTAACAATGGCCATCCAGCGATTTGCCTCTGCTGGAAGTTCCTCATCTTCAATCACAACGTCCTCAAGATCGTCTTCCTTCAATCCAAGTTCTTCCATCATTGCCTCTAGGTCGGAAGCAGACGTGCCCGATCCTGAAGCAGCATCATCCATCGATCTCTTGCTCGAGGTTTCTTTCCCGCGAGTGGTAGTGTCCCTATGGCCCTTAGCCCCTGCGAGCTGGATTGGTAGTTGAGTTGGCGGTGCTTTCCTGGGCCTGACAGTCTACCACCATTGCGAAAATATCCTGCGAAAATCTTATCTTCGGCTATCGAAGGGCCGGCCGGCCTGGATCGCCCACGCGTCGCGCCGGCCCATTAGGTTCCGATTTTCTTGATTTTCTTTTCCTTTTTTCTCCTTCTTTCTTTTTATTAATTCTGGCTTTTTATTGTTTCCCTTTGATTATAAAAATTTACAACATGAACATTTTTAAGCTCAAGATAGTTTGGATGGCTTCAGCACAACAAACTAGAAGGGTGCCAGAGCCTAGAGGGCATGATTTAGAAACAACAAGGCGTCAGACTTTTAAGTATGGAAACCAATCATTTTTTGGTGTGTCTGGAACTCAGTCGACTGGTATGTTTTTTTCCCTAAAAATGACGGCGAAAAATGTTGTGGCGGTATTGCAAGCAACAACAATAAATACTACGAACATCCTAACTGAAATGCTATAACCGCTGATGAATGATGTTGCAACCGGTGAGAATATGTGCTACAACCGATGAGGGACGACATGTTATAACCAGCAAGACGGATGTTACAACCCATAGGAAAAAAATGTTGCAAACAATGGCCTTAAATGTTGCATGGTTTTAGTCGATTGATTTTTAGCAGGCCCAGTCATTTTTTATGACAAATCACGTTGTTGTCAGGACGACGGTTTCTACAGAAAATTCAGGGAGCTGTATTCAACAAATGAACTCCTCGAACACTCAACCAACATGCTTGTGACAGAAGACGGGGTATCGAGTTCAACCAACTATTGGTAACCATCAACGTGATGGACGAACTTGCAAGGAACTGGGGATACTACAGAGCGCATGCTATATGCATGATCGAGGCTAATCAATTTGTGACTGAAATATGTTGCATGGCGCGCAACACGAGCCTAGACTTCCTCTGTATGGCCAGGCCGAACGCCTCTGACATGTCAAGTTCCTCCGGCCTCCCGCCATCGGGAAGCTCCCAGTTGAAGTGGTAGAGGAGGCCCGCAAGCACGAGCTCCATGTTGGCCTGGCCGAGTGCTATGCCGGGGCACATCCTCCTGCTGGCACCGAAGGGGATGAACTCGAAGTCGCCGCCCCTGAAGTCAGCGACGGCGCTCCCCTCCTCAAACCTTTCCGGCCTGAACGCCTCGGCATCCTCCCAGTAGGCGCCGTCCTAGGTCATGGCCCACGCGTTCACCAGCACCCTGGTCCCCTCGGGGACGTCGTAGCCCATCACCTCGCATGCCTCCCGGCACTGCCGGGGCAGCAGGAACGACACCGGCGTGTGTAGCCGCAGCGTCTCCTTGATCACCCGGCCGATGGACGTAGCTAGCTTCCCCATGTCGCCCTCGGTCAGCTCGTGCTGGCCTTTGAATGCCTCCCGGACCTCGGCATGCGCCTTGCGGAGGAGGCGTGACTCCTTCACGAGCTTTGACATGGCCCATTCCAGCATCGTGGCTGATGTCTCGCTCCCAGCCGCAAACACCTCCTGAAATTAGTAGACGGTGGTACTAAGAGAGCGTTACGTGTGACCATGCTTGGATCAACTTTGAAATGAGAAAAGGGGAGTGGTAAGTGGTAACCAGGACGACGATGATGATGATGTCCGTGGTGAGGGCTGTTGGGGAACATACCATGCAATTTCAAAAAAAATCCTACGATCACGCAAGATCTATCTAGGAGATGCATAGCAACGAGAGGGGAGAGTGTGTCAACATACCCTTGTAGACCGAAAGCGGAAGCGTTTAGTTAACACGGTTGATGTTGTCGAACGTCTTCACGATCCAACCGATCCAAGTACTGAACGTATGGCACCTCCGTGTTCATCACACGTTCAGCTCGATGACGTCCCTCGAGCTCTTGATCCAGTAGAGGGTTGAGGGAAAGTTCCGTCAGCACGACGGTGTGGCGACGATGTTGATGATGTGATCCACGCAGGGCTTCGCCTAAGCACTATGACGCTATGACTAGAGGAGTAAACTCTAGACGGGGCACCGCACACGGCAAAAAGAACAATTGATGTGCCTTTGGGATGCCCCTGCCCACGTATATAAGGAAGGGGGAGAGAGGCCGGCGACCAGGAGGGGCGCGCCATAGGGGGAGTCCTACTTGGACTCCCAGTCCAAGTAGGATTCAACCCCCCTTCTCTACCTTTTTTCACCGAAGGGAATCGAAAGGAGAGGGAGAGGGAAAGGGAAGGGGGGCGCCGCCCCCTCCTCCTTGTCATATTCAGACTCCCTAGGAGGGGGGTGCGTGACCACCCCTTGCGGGCTTCCCTCTCTCTCCCTTAGGCCCATGTTGGCCCTACACTTCCCCGGGGGGTTCCGGTAACCCCGGTACTGCGGAAAATGTCCGAACCTCTCCAAAACTATTCTGGTGTCTGAACATAACCTTCCAATATATCAATCTTTATGCCTCGATCATTTCGAGACTCCTCGTCATGTCCGTGATCTCATCCGGGACTCCGAACAAACTTTGGTCATCAAAAACACATAACTCATAATACAAATCACGATTGAACGTTAAGCGTGCGGACCCTACGGGTTCGAGAACTATGTAGACATGATCGAGACACATCTCCGATCAATAACCAATAGCGGAACCTGGATGCTCATATTGGATCCTACATATTCTACGAAGATCTTTATCGGTTAAACCGCACAACAATATACATTGTTCCCTTTGTCATCGGTATGTTACTTGCTCGAGATTCGATCGTCGGTATCATCATACCTAGTTCAATCTCGTTACAGGCAAGTCTCTTTACTCGTTCTGTAATGCTTCATCCCGCAAATAACTCATTAGTCACATTGCTTGCAAGGCTTATAGTGATGAGCATTACCAAGAGGGCCCAGAGATACCTCTCTGATACACGGAGTGACAAATCCTATTCTCGATCTATGCCAACCCAACAAACACCTTCGGAGACACATGTAGAGCATCTTTATAATCACCCAGTTACATTGTGATGTTTGATAGCACACAAGGTGTTCCTCCGGTATTCGGGAGTTGTATAATCTCATAGTCAGAGGAACATGTATAAGTCATGAAGAAAGCAGTAGCAATAAAACTATAACGATCATTATGCTAAGCTAATGGATGGGTCTTGTCCATCACATCATTCTATAATGATGTGATCTCGTTCATCAAATGACAACACATGTCTATGGTCAGGAAATATAACCATCTTTGATCAACGAGCTAGTCAAGTAGAGGCATACTAGGAACACTATGTTTTGTCTATGTATTCACACAGGTACTAAGTTTCCGGTTAATACAATTCTAGCATGAATTATAAACATTTATCATGATATAAGGAAATATAAATAACAACTTTATTACTGCCTCTAGGGCATATTTCCTTCAGTCTCCCACTTGCACTAGAGTCAATAATCTAGATTACATAGTAATGATTCTAACACCCATGGAATCTTGGTGCTGATCATGTTTTGCTTGTGAAGAGGCTTAGTTAACGGGTCTGCAACATTCAGATCCGTATGTATCTTGCAAATCTCTATGTCTCCCTCCTTGACTTGATCGCGGATGGAATTGAAGCGTCTTTTGATGTGTTTGGTTCTCTTGTGAAATATGGATTCTTTGCCAAGGCAATTGCACCAGTATTGTCACAAAAGATTTTCATTGGACCTGACCGATACGTGTCCAACGTATCTATAATTTTTGATTGTTCAATGCTGTTATATTATCATTCTTGGATGTTTTACAATCATTTTATAGTCATTTTATATCATTTTTGGTACTAACTTATTGACATAGTTACAAGTGCCAGTTGCTGTTTTCTGCATGTTTTTTACATCACAGAAAATCAATATCAAACGGAATCCAAATGCAATGAAACTCCTGGAGGATTTTTTGGGCTAGAAGGCATCCAGTGGGCCAAGGAAGCACCTGGGGGTGGCTCGAGGGGAGCAGCACCCAGCAGGGCGCGCCAGGAGGCCCAGGCGCGCCCTGGTGGGTTGTGCCCACCTTGGGTGCCCCCTGAACCGCCTCTTTGCTCTATAAATACCCCAATATTCCAGAAACCCTAGGAGAGTCGACAAAAATCAATTCCAGCCGCTGCAGAGTCCAGAACCACCACATCCAATCTAGACACCGTCACGAGGGGGGGGGAGGTTCACCACTTCCATTGGTGCCTCTCCTATGATGCGTGAGTAGTTCTTTGTAGACCTAAGGGTCCGTAGTTAGTAGCTAGATGGCTTCCTCTCTCTCTCTCTTGATTATCAATAAAATGGTCTCTTGGAGATCCATATGATGTAAGTCTTTTTCCGATGTGTTTGTTGGGATCCGATGAACTTTGAGTTTATGATCAGATCTATGTTTTTATCCATGAAAGTTATTTGAGTCTTCTTTGATCTCTTATATGCATGGTTGCTTATAGCCTCGTATTTCTTATCCGATATTGGGGTTTTGTTTGTCCAACTTGATCTATTTATCTTGCAATGGGAAGAGGTACTTTGTAGTGGATTCGATCTTACAATGCTTGATCCCAGTGACAGAAGGGGCACCGACACGTATGTATCGTTGCTACTAAGGATAACAAGATGAGATCTATATCTCCGCAATAGATAAACGGATCTCGTCTACATCATGTCATCATTCTTGTTGCATTACTCTATTTTCTCATGAACTTAATACACTAGATGCATGCTGGATAGCGGTCGACGCGTGGAGTAATAGTAGTAGATGCAAGGAGGAGTCGGTCTACTAATCTTGGACGTGATGCCTATATAATGATCATTGCCTGGATATCGTCATGATTATTTGAAGTTCTATCAATTGGCCAACAATAATTGTTTTCCCACCGTTTGCTATTTTTCTCAAGAGAAACCACTAGTGAAACCTACGGGCCCCGGGTCTCTTTTCATCATATTTGCCTTTGCGATCTATTTTCCTTTGCATTTATTTTCAGATCTATTAGACCAAAAACACAAAAATACCTTGCTGCAATTTATTTGTTCTGCGATCTATTTATCCAATGTACAATCTTTATCTCACGTTATTTGCCTATCTTGAGGCGCCGTACCCAAAAGGGATCGACAACCCCTTTAACACGTCGGGTTGCGAGTATTTGTTATTTGTGTGCAGGTGCTGGTTATGTGGTGTGAGGAGGTTCTCCTACTGGTTCGATAACCTTGGTCGCATCACTGAGGGAAATACCTACCGTCTCTATACTGCATCATCCCTTCCTCTTTGGGGAAATACCGACGTAGTTCTAGCAGACATCAAAAGGAATTTCTGGCGCCATTGCTGGGGAAGATCTCAACATCAACCAGGTTCCTACTCACAAATCTCATCTCCTCGCAATTTACATTATTTGCCATTTGCCTCTCATTTTCCTCTCCCCCACTTCACAAAAATTTGCTGTTTTATTCGCCTTCTTTTTCGTTCGCCGTTTTCTCGTCAGATCTTTTATTTGCTTGAACTTGTCACCCTGAGTGACTTTGGTATGGCAGAAATAGATGATGGCCTAACTTCTAAAATGGAGCGTACGGGTAATTTGGATGCCAAAACTTTTGTCTTGGGGCAAGGGAATTTTATGGGAAAAGAGCATATCCAAGAATTTTTTAATTGTCTCGGAAAATTAAGTCTCGATGATATTCCTATAGTTAAAAGGATTAAATCTTATGTGGAAGCTATTTTGGCACTTGTTCTAAAACTTGAAACTAGATTTATTCGTACTCATCCTACCTTGCAAAGATTTTTCTACGAGTTACCCATTATAAAGGATCCTAAAGCTAAAAAGTTAGCCACTCTTGTTTTGATGAATGAATTTGACTACATAATTCGGGAAGCTAGGGAAATCTTTGATTTTAATGGCATGAATCATGAAAAACCCATGATTGATGAAATTCTTTATATAGTGATTATGCTTTAAGACATTTGCTTGGAGATAACCAAATCTTTGATGAGAATCCTAAAAAGCAAGTCCCCGTTTTAGATATGATCCAACAAGTTTTTAACGATGTTAACCAACACTATTCTTGGATCCACTGCCGGAAATCAAAGGGGTTACGATAAAAAACAACTTGATAGTGCTAAGGTTTCCATGGATAATGTGTTTTATGTCTTATTTGCAATACCTCCCTACACAAATACCTCCAATAGAAACAAGTATAAGAGTGACAACCCTTAGATACTACGAAATATGCCTAGCTAGGGGCATAAAACGATAGCGCTTGTTGGGAGGCAACCCAATGAATAAATTTATTTTTGCTTTTTGCTTCCTGTTTTTGAGTGTTAGCACAATTATGCTACTGTTATGATTGTATTTTTTGTGTTTTAGTTAGTGTTTGTGCCAAGCAAGGCCTTTGGGAAGATTTAGGTGAAAGTTTATTTGATCTTGCTGAAAAACAGAAACTTTTGTGCTCACGAGATTATTTGTCATTTTTATTAGAAGAGTGCTTTTGAGTTGATTATTTTTGCAGAAGATTAATATAAAAATTCTTCACGGCCACCTGTTTATTTCAGAATTTTTGGAGTTACAGAAGTATTCGAAATATTCAGATGTCTACAGACTGTTCTGTTTTTGACAGATTCTGTTTTTCTTTGCATTGTGTGCCTTTTTTGATGATTTTATGGTTATCTTTGATGAGTTTTTGCTATAGAAAAGTTGGAATACAGTAGATATAATGCAAACACAAAATAAGAATATGTTTGCTACAGTACTTATAGTAGTGGTTTGGTTTCTTATACTAACGGATCTCATGAAGGTTTTGTTTGAGTTTTGTGTGATTGAAGTTTTCAAGTTTTGGGTTATCTTACGATGGATGAAGGAATAAGGATAAGCAAAATGCTAAGCTTGGGGATGCCCGAGGCACCCCAAGATAATATTCAAAAAAGTAGCAAGCAACTAAGCTTGGGGATGCCCCGAGTGGCATCCCCGCTTTCTTCTAACAACCATCGGTATCTTACTTGAAACTATATTTTTATTCGTCAAATGATATGAGTTTTGCTTGGAGCATCTTGTATGATATGAGTCTTTGCTTGTTTTGCTTTGTGTTCTAAGTGTTGAATCCTTGCTGGACACACCTTTTGAGAGAGCCAAAAATTATGCTATGCTTGCTCCTATGCTTCACTTAAATTTTTAGAGACATGGATTTGCTCTACTACTTCACTTATATCTTTTTGAGCACGGTGTGCTTTGTTAATTTTGAAGAAATGCTCTCATGCTTCACTTAGATTTGTTTGGGAGTTAGTAATTTTTTAAGAAATTCTCTCTTGCTTCACTTAGATTATTTTGAGAGAAAGAGAAAAATTATGCTCATGATCTTCACTTATATTTGTTTGAGCTTAGCAAAAGCAACATATGAAAATAGTCCCAAAGTGATAGATATCCAAGGAGGATTGTAACATCCCAAATTTTCAATTTGGAATGTTATACATAGATCATCATTGCATATCATATTTTATTGCATTTTGGCTTGATCCTAGAAATTCTAAGAAACTCAAGGACCCATAGAGAGAGTTGGGGGTTTCGTTATTTTCATATTTGAGTTTTCTCAAATTTTGAAAAGAGTATCATTTGGTTTTAATTATTTTTCTCTCTGTATATTTCTAATATGAAAATAAAAGAGAGGAGATAAAATGACTTCTCTAAAATAAAGAAATATTGAAGGAAAAATATTAAAATCAAATAAGATTTTATTTGGAGTTTTATTTGCTATTTTATTTGAATTAGGAAAAAAAATGCGTTTTTCAAAATTGCATTAGAGTCCCAAATAAATTTTCACTTTGTCCGCAATATTATTAGAGGACGGTGAAAATTTATTTCAGGATTTTTGGAGTCTGTTTAGTATTTCTTTTATTAGTTGTTCTGCGTCATGATTTAATTTTTTTAATAAAAAGGTAACCGACCTAGCCGGCCGTATCCGCCTAGGACTTCGACCCAGCCGACCCTTTAAAGGCCGAGGCCCCGAGCCCTGCCTCAGCCCAGCCGCCGCCGCCCCCGAACCCTAGCCGCCGCCGCCGCCAGCGCCACGCCGCCGCCGCTCCCCGCCACCCCGCATCGCCCGCCGCCGCCGCGTCTCGCCCCGTGCCGCCGCCCACCACCGCCGCGCCGCCCGCCGGAGCCGCCCGCCGGAACCACTCGTTGCACGCCGGAGTAGCCGCCGCCACGCCGACACGAACGCCGAGGTAGCCGCCGGTTTTTCCGAGAAAATCGATCGTTTTTTTAGGAAACCCTAGATCTAGTTTTTCTGTTAGATCAGTTCGGTTTTTTCCGATTTAGTTATTTTGCGGACGTTCGTCCGTACGTTCGTTTTAATGAATGCTGTTCGTCAGTTAGCCGCAGACAGCAAACATTCGTTCGTTAGCCTGTTAGTCAGTTTTCTTTTTCAAGTGTTTTTCCGTGATTATTTTCGATCGCGATTTCAGCCCTGATCTTCATTTTAGTTTATCTTTTCGCTCGTTTATCGGAATCAGGTGAAACAAGCGCCTAAATCTTTGTTTCAAAGCCCTCTTTCTGTTTAACCAACTTGAACAAGATTTTGACACTGTAAAATTTGACTTTAGTCCAGTTTAGTAATCAGATCTTGTTTCTTTCGTAGTTTGAGTTTCGTTTCTCCGTTTGATTTGATTCTTTTTGCAAACCGGAGTTCTTTAGTTGATCTTTCTGGTTAGATCTTCTTATTTGAGTTTTACCCGTGCTTTTAATTGAGTGCTTATGTATGTCATTGTTTGTTTGCGATAGAATTCCCGGAGTGCGAAGCGTGCTACTACGAGTCTCTAGGTTTTGCAGATCATCAGCAACGCAAGTAACACTTTGATCATACCCCTTTATTACCCAGTTTTTTATGCATTAGTTTCAACCCTGTAACATTGCATGGTTAGGATCTGAATAACATGTGGGTTGGGAAGTAGATGATGAGGTAGAACCTATTGCCCTGTTTTTATCAAACGTTTGGGAGTTACTTCTACGTTATGCTTAGGATTGCTATGCTATGCTCGTAGACATGGATTGGGTGAGTGTATCCATGACAAATGTGAGTATTGTTAATTAATGGTTAACTTAAGGTGTCTACTTAAAATCACATCTGGTTGGATTGGTTGCGGGCACCTGGAGAATCCAGTGTTGTCCTAGAATATCCCGGAGTACCCGTGTGATCATTCTACGGTCTGCCACCCAGGCTCAAAGGGATCATAAGATTATTCATGCTAGAAACTTCCATGTGCAGCCACAAGCTATTATGGGCTCTAGCATAGTTGAGTATATTGTGTGACCTCTTTTAGTGGTAGACTAGCAGATGTAGGGGATGTAGGTGGTACTGTCTACCCAGAGTAAAGAGTTAATGCTTCTGAAAGACTGTGTCTCGGTCATCCGTTTCTCAAACACCATGTAGTGCAAGAAATCCAGCGGAGGAGATCGAGTCTTGTGGGGAAAAGTGTGCAAACCTCTGTAGAGTGTACAAACTAATCATGGTTAGCCGTGTCCCCGGTTATGGACGTCTTGAGTATCTGGTTCTTGGATTATCATGTTGATCTCATCACTCTAAGTTTAATTTGATTGTGTATTTGATGAAACTTAATTGGGATTGAGTTGGAGGAACCTTCTCAATGTTTAACAACCACCATGATAGTTAAATAAAATTTATTCCTTTGTTGTAGGAAAAAATTGGCTTTATGCAAAACTGTAACCATAGAGCTTTCCACCAGCCATATATGCATGTAGTGATAGCATCTATCTGTTCATTACTCTATGTGTTACATTGCCAGCATATTCCATGTGTTGACCCGTTTCGGGCTGCAACATATCATGTTGTAGACTTTTCAGACGACGAGTAAGGTGCCATAGGTCATTGTCGTTCACTCAGCTATGTCGTTGGAGTTGATGGACTCACTTTATCTTCCAAGCCTTTCGCTGTTATCGTATTTAGATGGCCTTAAGCCATATTATTGTAATAAGTTCTCCTTTGAGACATTTGATGTAATAAGTGTGTGATTGCAACTCTGTTATAAATCCTCGAGTACTATACGTGTCAACATTACCGATCCAGGGATGACACTGATGCACAGAGACCGGACTGTTTGAGGTCTGGTTAGTACAAGGATATAATAAAAACTTTCATGAAGATCATTGGACAAAATAAACTTGATTCTTAGTAATGGTTTTGAGATATGACGATATGATATGTGAGTTATGTTGATGAGTAATTGTGCTTTAGTAAGAATATTGATGTTAAGGTTTGTGATTCCCTATGCAAGCACGAAAGTCAATAGTTATGCAATGAAATTTATATCCTACTTATGGTGCATTGATAACCCGCAAGTATAGGGGATCGCAACAGTTTTCAAGGGTAGAGTATTCAACCCAAATTTATTGATTCGACACAAGGGGAGCCAAAGAATATTCTCAAGTATTAGAAGTTGAGTTGTCAATTCAACCACACCTGGATAACTTAGTATCTGCAACAAGGTATTTAGTAGCAAAGTAGTATGGAAGTAACGGTAACAATAGCAAAAGCAACAGTAGCAGTTTTGTAGTAATTGTAACAGTAGCAACGGTAAAGTAGCTAAGCAAAGCACAATATGTGAAAACCTCGTAGGCATTGGATCAGTGATGGATAATTATATCGAATGCGATTCCTCATGTAATAGTTATAACATAGGGTGACACAGAACTAGCTCCAGTTCATCAATGTAATGTAGGCATGTATTTCGAATATAGTCATACGTGCTTATGGAAAAGAACTTGCATGACATCTTTTGTCCTACCCTCCCGTGGCAGCGGGGTCCTAATGGAAATTAAGGGATATTAAGGCCTCCTTTTAATAGAGAACTGGACCAAAGCATTAACACTTAGTGAATACATGAACTCCTCAAACTAGGGTCATCACCGGTAAGTATCCCGATTATTGTCACTTCGGGGTTAACGGATCATAACACATAATAGGTGACTATAGACTTGCAAGATAGGATCAAGAACTCACATATATTCATGAAAACATAATAGGTTCAGATCTAAATCATGGCACTCGGGCCCTAGTGACAAGCATTAAGCATAGCAAAGTCATAGCAACATCAATCTCAGAACATAGTGGATACTAGGGATCAAACCCTAACAAAACTAACTTAATTACATGGTAAATCTCATCCAACCCATCACCGTCCAGCAAGCCTACGATGGAATTACTCACGCACGGCGGTGAGCATCATGAAATTGGTGATGGAGGATGGTTGATGATGACGACGGCGATGGATTCCCCTCTCCGGAGCCCCGAACGGACTCCAGATCAGCCCTCCTGAGAGGTTTTAGGGCTTGGCGGCGGCTCCATATCGTAAAACGCAATGAATCTTTCTTCTCTTATTTTTTTCTCCGTGAAAGCAAATATATGGAGTTGGAGTTGAGGTCAGTGGACGTCCAGGGGGCCCACGAGGCAGGGGGCGCGCCCTAGGGGAGGGGGCGCGCCCCCACCCTCGTGACCAGGGTGTGGGCCCCCTGACGCTAATTTTTTCGCCAATATTTTTATTAATTCTGAAAAGTTGCTCCATGGATTTGCAGGTCATTCCGAGAACTTTTAATTCTACACAAAAATAACACCATGGCAGTTCTGCTGAAAACAACGTCAGTCCGGGTTAGTTCCATTCAAATCATGCAAATTAGAGTCCAAAATAAGGGCAAAAGTGTTTGGAAAAGTAGATACGACGGAGACGTATCATGCATTATTCGGTGTTACTTATGATTAATGCTTGGGTACATGATTTTTCGCTTTTTAGTTGGTCGCTTCTCAATCTTTTTGCTAGCCTTCATTTTGCACTAAGTATGATCACTACTCGTGCATCCAAAACCCTTTAAACCAGTTTTTCCATATGAGTCCACTATACCTACCTATATGCGGTATTTCCATGCCATTCTAAGAAAATTTGAATGTGCCATCTCTAATGTTCAAAATAAATTTCTCTTTTGTGTGCTCTACTGCTCGTGAAGCGGTAAAGGGTAGCCAATATTTTTCCTTGCTAGATGTGTTATTCTCATGATGAGTGTTTATCCACTTGTCATTGCACAAGAGTACGACAAAGGTATTAGGGATCACTACTATGGAAAACCCTAGTAGTAGGGCTTGTGCCAGCGCTACCACTAAGCCGCTATAGCTAACTGTTAGCAGTAGCGCTGGAATGCCAGCGCCTACTATACCAAGTTAGCAGTAGCGCTTGTTTGGTAAAGCACTACAGATAATAGAAAGTAGCAGTAGCGTTTCTTCTGAAAAGCGTTGCTGCTAACTTTTCCTGTATTTTTGAAAATACAACTTATTTTCGTTGTGGTTTTATATACAGTACTTTCATCATATGATTTTATGACCATGATTAGTTATTATATATAACAGCGGTGAAATGAACATGGAGTAGATTCAAGTGGAGGCAACATGTGGTGCATGTCGAAAGTACTACTAATCCAAACTTGATCTAGTTTGGATTAGTAGTACTTTTGATGTGCACCACATGCTGCCTCCACTTGAATTTATTCCATGTTCATTTCACCTACTGATATATATATAATAACTCATCATGCTCATATAACAACTTAGCATCATGCATCATCAATCATAATAATAAATAACTCATGATTGGTATCATGATAACAAGTCATACTCATCATCATCGATCATACAACTTCTACTCGATACCACATCATCATCATAGTCATCTAACCAATCCTATTTAGTTGTTCTTAGCACATGATCATGAGTATTAGGTAGGACCTACTACCTTCTCTGAGGTAGAATAGCATAAAACAAGATAGGTCCTAACTCTCCATTATGGAGAATGAAGATTGTCCTGTCTCCAATTCTTGCCTTTCACACAATGTTGCTTCCAAGAACCTCCTTATGACTGTCCATACATTTTTCATTCTTTGATTACCATGTCTTCACTGGTTTTGGAAATCTGATACGGATATGTGAGATTTGTAGGATGACCTGGCTGTATGTTCAAAACATCAAGGCGACCATTCTGATACATCAGACGAGGCACACAATCATTGGGAATTTTCTGTTGAAAAACATAGTAATAACATCGTAGTTAGCAATGTAGTTTAGTTTTAGAAGAATTTATGCAAAAGATGCACGGATGTCGTAATAGTAAAAAATCTTACCATGGCATCTCCATGGATGTTACCATAGTTCAACACATGCACTAGTGGCACATATAGACCATAATGTGGAGGAGTTTGATAATAGATATTGTAATTCTCAAGATTAGTACAAAATGCGACCAAATGATTTTTCTCCAGATAAGTTAACTCAGAGCCATCGGTGTAGTAGGTTCTGTCTACCATATTCGGCACATTGTTTGAAGAATGAAAATAAGCTATCAATGGAAATAAGTTGTCAACTATTTTGAAATAAACAATATAAATTACTTAATAACTATGTTTGAGAAACTCACATAGCGGTAGAATTTGTTGGATTTCGGGTTCCGGCAGACCCTTAAGGTTCGAACTCTGGGGTGTGCGCGGAGATCACTCCCCCTACCTACTCACGTCTCGTCGCCTCGCAAAGGATCTAAACTACACGAAGAACAACACAAGGGACACGAGGTTTATACTAGTTCGGGCCACCATTGTGGTGTAATACCCTACTCTAGTTTGTGGCGTGGTGGATTGCCTCAGGGGCTGATGATGAACCATACAAAGGAAGAACTGCCTCGCGAGGGGAGGAGTTCTTGTGTTAGTGGTTCTGGCTAAGGCTCGATCGGTCTCTTCCAGATTAGGATCCGATGCCTCTATGCTATGGTGGCTAGCCCTATTTATAGAGTGAGGCCCTGGTCATCTTCCCAAATATTGAGAGGGAAGGGCGCCAACAATTGGCCATTTTGAAGGGGAACATCTAGTACACTTATCCTGACTAAAGTTGGTCCTCGTTTGCCAAAGATTCTGACGGTGATGACTTCCTGGGCTCCACGATGACCTCCATCCTGCCGTTCTACTGGTCTTGGTCTTGTTGCACCAAAATGGTTGCCTTTGCTTGATACCCTTGCCTGCGCTTGCCCCCTTTGCACCAAAGAGGAAACAAGGACTCTGCACAGGCCGGCGCCCGCCTGGCGCCCGCCTGGCTTCGGTCATCATGGCTTGCGTCATGGGTACCTCGTGAGGTACCCCGCCTTGATCTCTCCGCCTCCTCGCGAGCCGTCCTGACGAGGCTGTGCCCGAGGAAGCTTCCTGTTGTCCGCCCCGCGAGGCTTGGCCCCTCGCGAGGGTCTTGAGCTTGTGTTGACGAAGATGGGCCGTACTGGGACACTCCTTGAGCCACGCCGTAGGCCGCAGGCAGGCAAGTCTGGGTACCCCCGTTCCCAGAACGCCGACATTAGCGCCCGGGCCCAAGGCGCGCCTGGACTTGGCTTAGCAGAGAATCGAAGGGGCAAGTGCGAAGCGCCGCGGGCCCCAACAGCCTGCGGCCTTGGGCGCCGCGTGGCGGTTGATTGGACGTGGGCGTCTCCGCTTCCCCATGATGCCTCGGCAACTGCACGACTTGACAAGCCCCTGCATGCAAAATGGGTCATGATTACCTGTGATCGTGGAGGTCGACGGTTGGCCTCCTCCGGCTATATGTACAGAACGACGCGAGCCCTTCCAATCCATCCCCTCCTGCTACTCTCCTTCTTCTTCTTCCTCGCCCTTGCTCCACCTTACGCCAATGGCACCAATCCACCGGTTTTCTGCAGAAGAGAAGGGGAAGGCCCCCCGAGAGGGTCCTATCCCGCTTCCGCCGAAGAAGCGGCCCGTCCCCTGCCGCGGAGAAGGGGGTGCTTGGCAGGAGGTGTCGAGGCCATGGTGCGAGCGACCGCCACTTGGATTCCCATTGCCCTTGTACACCTGGATCGAGGGCCCTGAAGACGCAGGCACCGAGCGACATCGCCAGAGGCGCCGTCGTCGCCGATGGATTACGGCAGTGTGCGTTGTTCCTCCTGGAGTCCACGCCGAGGGCTCCTCTCGCGAGCTTGTGCTTCACGCCGCCATGCCTCCTCGATCTTGGCTTCACCTTCCTCCCTCCTTCGCCTTCGAGATCCCGCCAAGGGGGCCTCTTGAACTCTGGCTGCAGCACGCCGACTGCAGTACCCCTGCGACTGAAGCGAAGGTCGAGGTCGTCGCTCCGGGCAAGGTCTTCATGACCCGAGGCTGGGGCGAGATCTCCCGGGTCTGCCGATCGGAGGGGCCCCTCAGGATCCACCTGGATTATGATGGAGCCTCCATGATGCTCTTCGAGGTCTTCGACGAAGATGGACGTCGGCTGGAGTGCTACCCCAGAGGCAGCGGCCGGAGCTCTAGAGCGGCGAGGACCAGGCCTGCCACCCGCCCTTCCAGCAGCACCTCCGGTGGCAGCGGGCGCGTCGGAAGGTCCAGCGACTCTTCCGGACTCTTCCTGACTCCGGCGACGAGCGAGGACAGTTACGAGCCTCTGAGCTCGCGCCGTGCCCGAAGCAGGGCCGGTGCGCCCAGTGGTTGACGCGGCTGATCTAGATGAGGTTGGTGCTGGCCTTGTGCGGCCCACTGTTGATGATGGCGTCTGCTGTCATGATTCGTGTAGTTAGGACTCCTTAGGATTCACGTCTTTTGTCCCTGCGAGGAACCAAGAACACACCCCGCGGGGGCTTGTAAGGTGCCTGTAGTTTCTTTTGTTAATATGATCCTTATCGTGAAGCAGTGTGAGATGCTTGTCCCGTCTTAGCTTAGTTCTTCCTTTCGAACCTCGCGAGGGCTTGATGCCCTGCGCCGACAGGTCCCGGTCCCAAGGCAAGCTTCAGCCGTCGCTGGTATGCCAGGTCGCGATGCCGTGGTCAAGGCCAGGAGGTGAGCGGCCCGAGGTCCAGTAAGAGCCCCTGAGTCGCGATGCTCAGGAGGTCCCCCTTAGCGCTCAAGCAGCCATCGTTCGGTGAGAAAGGAGCGCAATGTTGCCAACACGGGGCTGCATTAGGTGCAAGGTTGGTGTTGCGATAGCTAGTAGCTCTGGTGGATGACTTATCTCGAGAGTCTGAAGCCACCCCTTGGCGCGGCGCCAGGCCCGCGTCTCGGCAGCTGAGGAGTTGCCTGACGAGGTCCTCGTGAGCCTCTTCCCTCTTGCCTTTACTCCCCTTCGTGCTCTACGTCCTCAGGTACCGACCCTCGAGCGAGCTCAGCTGTCGCTGGTATGCCAGGTTGCGATGCCGTGGACAAGGCCAAGAGGTGAGGGCTGGAGAGCCAGTAAGAGCCTGTGAGTTGCGATGCTCAGGCGCCCCCCCTTTAACGTGCAAGCGGTTCGCGCGGACGAGAGGGAAGGAGACGCTGCGAAGGCCTCGCCCGACGCTGCTCCTTAAAGAGATCCTGCGAGCTCACCACAAGGAAAACGAGAGTTTGCCATTACAATTGCCAGCCAGCTACTAGTTGCTCTGGAGGGGTGACGAGGGCACTGAGGGCCAGGTGAGGTGGCGCCTTGCGGGGTTGCCGCGGCCAGAGCTCAGCCACTCAGGTTTGTCGATGTTGCAGGGATGGACCCATGCGCAAGCGTCGTGCCGTTAGGGAGCAGCTCCATAAGTTGGCGTCAATCGAGCGGGCGATTAAGTCAAGTACGTTAAGCATGAAGGAGCAAATCCATTTAGATAGATGTAGAAAAAGGCAAACACCGCTTGGTCAGGCCCGAGCGGCTTGGGGATGATGCAGCCCGAGGGGCGCCCCCAACAAAGTAACCTAAAGAGATGAACAAAAGGGATACATGCCGCAGGGACGGACCCACGCGGCCTGGGAATGATGCAGCCCTGAGGGCGCTCCCAGCTGAAAATGAAACTTGAAGGATGTCACCTGATGATGTTGGAGATGAAGGAATGCTGAAGTAGCGGACGACGTGCGCTGTGGAAGCCGATCTTCACGAGCCCCCAGGCCCAGGAGCCTCGGGAGGCTCCAGGGGCACTGGCGGCTCTTCAAGGGCCATCTCCATCTCTACCAGGACTGCGGAATGCCTGACCTCCTGAGCCTCCAGAATGCTCCTCATGAGAAGCTAGCACGCGGCAGCCGTGTTCGGCAGGCCAAATGGCATGCGAAAATAGTTGTGGGGTGGACCTCCGCAGCGTCCCACGCGTGAGGGCCAGAAGCGCTCCTGAGAGGCGGCTCGGTTGAGCCCTGGTACGTCGATGCAGACGCGCAGTCCACCATCCTCGCCTGGATGGGGAGCCACGGCGGGTAAACGGCGGCTGCCACTCATGACTCTTGACTCTTGCAGCTCCTGAATGATCTCGCTGATGAACTCCCGAGGGTTTGGTCCTCCTTGCCTTGTTCCTTCCTGAGGGAAACGTGCTTTGAAGCACGCCTCCAAGTGGTGCCTGAGCGCCTCCCTCGTGATCTTGGAAAAGTCGATGGCCCTCCAGGAGAGAGCCCCCGAGCCTTGCCCGAGGAGGGCTCCGGGTGCGCCTTCCTATGCGACGGAAGGAGGCGCCCCTTGAATGGGCGCGGATCCTGAGGGGCCTGCCTCCCGAGGGTTCAGACCAGGCGATGTCTTCTTCTTCTTAGGGACTGCCTCGGGAAGTCTTCCGCTCCTGTGATCTGGGTCTTCAATTGACGCAGCCTGAAAAGCACGCTCCAGAGAACACACATCATCCCTCTCCTCATAGGGAACCATGATGACTCCACCGCTTCCTGGCATCTTGAGGACATTGTAGCCATGATGAGTCACTGCCATGAACTTGGCCAGGACTGGGTACCCGAGGATGGCATTGTATGGCAGGCGAATGTGGACATCAAAGTCAATGAGCTCGGTGCGGTAGTTGTCGCCCTGCCCAAAGGTGATAGGAAGGCGGACTTGCCCTATCGGAACAGTGGAACCATCAGTGACTCCTGAGAAGGGCTTGGTTGGCTGAAGCTGATTGTATGGCACTTGGAGATTGTTGAACGTCTCGACGGATAGGACGTTGAGTCCTGCTCCTCCATCGATGAGGGTCCTGGTGACTTGCACATTGCTGATGATTGGGGAGCAAAGCATTGGGAGGACTCCGGCTGTGGCTGCGCACTTGAGCTGATCCGCAGAGCTGAATGTGATGGCGCACGCTGACCACCTGAGAGGGCGTGTGGCCTCAAGCTTGGGGAGGACTACATTCACCTCGCGAGCAAACTGCTTGAACATGCGCTGAGAGGCTGGGGCCTGAGCACCGCCCAAGATGCAAGCGATTGCGCGCGGCTCCTGGAAGCCCCTAGGCCCTTCGTCCTGGTGATGGTCTTCATTCCTCCTCGGCTGTGGTGGCAGAGGAGGGAGGCCTGCATTGCCTTGTGGGCGATCCTCACGAGGCCGATCCCTCCAACCTCCCTCGCGAGGCTGGTCCTGCCAGCGGTCCTCGCGAGGTCGGTCACGCCACCCTTGGCGAGGGCCACGGTCTTCCCATCGTCCTCCACCTCTTCCTCCTCCTCGGCCATAGCCCCAGACGTTGCGCTCGGGGTGTTGGCCGGCACGCACATCTCGCACAGCCCTGAGCTCTTAGCATTCGTTGGTGTTGTGGGTATGGAGATCGTGGTACACGCAGTACCAGCTGCCCTTGGATGACTCAGGTTGGTCCCTGCCTCGCTTGGTGTCTGGCTCTGCTGCAAGCACAGCAGCCCCCTTGCGCTTCACGTCCTTGACCTTGGGCTTCTTCTCTTCTGGATCGGCAGCCGGAACCTCAAGGAGGGAGAGGCTCCCTTCCTCAGCCCTGGCGCACTTGGTCGTCAAGTTGAATAGCTCCAGGGATGTGCACAGGTCTTCATGGATTGCTAGCTCCTCTTTCATCTTGATGTCACGCACACCGATGGAGAAGGCTGAGATGATGGCCTCCTCAATCACCCTGGGGATCTTGAGGCGAGCGTTGTTGAAGCGCTGGATGTACTTTTGCAGGGTCTTTCTTGGCTGCTGCTTGATGCGACGCAGGTCGCTCATGGCCGGGGGCCGGTCGCGGGTGCCTTGGAAGTTGGCGATGAAGCGGGTGCGCATCTCGTCCCAGGAGGAAATCGTGCCAGGAGCCAGGTTCAGGAGCCAGGTGCAGGCATCGTCCTTGAGTGCCATGGGAAACTAGTTCGCCATGACCTTCTTGTCCCTGTTGGCGGCTTCGATGCCCAGCTCGTAGAGCTGGAGGAACTCCGCAGGGTCAGCCGTGTCGTCGTAGCGCAGGGGCAGATCTAGCTTGAACTTGCTCGGCCAGGCCATGCTGCGCAGCTCGGCGGTGAAGGCACGATAGCCTGCAGTGGCCACAGGAGGCCTTTGATGATGAAGAGCTTGATCTTGGAGGTCTTCGCGCGCTACTGCCAGGAGCAGCGCGGGGTCCTGGCGCGCTGGAGCAGGAGCGCGGTCATGACGTGTCGGTGCAGGGAGCACACGGGCAGCTTCTTGGGGACGAGGGATCTCTTGGCAGCTCTTCTCTTGCTGCGCGGGCGCTGGACGGAGTGGGTCCTGTCCTGGGGCCGCATGCCTTGGGGCCAGGGCGCCTTCTTGAGGGGGAGGCGGCTGAGGCGCCTCTGGAGCTGCGTTGCCCGCGCAGGGCGGGTGGCGATGCAGCGAGAGAGATGGTGCAGGGGAACCCCCAGCGGCGCTGACGAGCTCGGTGATGCGGGCGAGCCACTCGTCGTAGAGGCCGTCGACGGGACGGTAGTGCAGGAGCTCTCGCGCCAGGAGCAGTGTGGCGTGCGCGTCCGCAGGAGCGCGACGGGCATGGGACGACGAACTGGCTGGAGTCAGCGACGGGGTGGCGGTGCGGCCTTCTCGCTGCACCGAAGGATGCAGGGACAATGCCTGCTGCTTGTTCCCCGCCGGGCCGGTGGCGGCGTGGATGGCAGGCGACGGGGAATAACGGGGAGGCCCTCCGATGGGGGCCGTCTAGGCGACATGGGCCGCGAGGGCAGCCCGGTGCTCGGCGCGGGCTCGACGAGCGTCAGACATGGATGCGACGGACGGCGAAACGCAAGACGGCGGATTCCGGTGCACCCCTACCTGGCGCGCCAAATGTCGGATTTCGGGTTTCGGCAGACCCTTAAGGTTCAAACTCTA
Organism: Triticum aestivum; assembly: GCF_018294505.1. Lineage (NCBI taxonomy): Eukaryota > Viridiplantae > Streptophyta > Magnoliopsida > Poales > Poaceae > Triticum > Triticum aestivum. The sequence goes on along the minus strand of NC_057807.1, from coordinate 609,801,569 downwards.
GGGTGCGCACAGAGATTACTCCCCCTACCTACTCACGTCTCGTCGCCTCGCAAAGGATCTAGACTACACGAAGAATAACACAAGGGATGCAAGGTTTATACTAGTTCGGGCCACCATTGTGGTGTAATACCCTACTCTAGTTTGTGGCGTGGTGGATTGCCTCAGGGGCTGATGATGAACCATACAAAGGAAGAACTGCCTCGCGAGGGGAGGAGTTCTTGTGTTAGTGGTTCTGGCTAAGGCTCGATCGGTCTCTTCCAGATTAGGATCCGATGCCTCTATGCTATGGTGGCTAGCCCTATTTATAGAGTGAGGCCCTGGTCGTCTTCCCAAATATTGAGAGGGAAGGGCGCCAACAATTGGCCATTTTGAAGGGGAACATCTAGTACACTTATCCTGACTAAAGTTGGTCCTCGCCTGCCAAAGACTCTGACAATGATGCCTTCATGGGCTCCACGATGACCTCCATCCTGCCGTTCTGCTGGTCTTAGTCTTGTTGCACCGAAATGGTTGCCTTTGCTTGATACCCTTGCCTGCGCTTGCCCCCTTTGCACCAAAGAGGAAACAAGGACTCTGCGCAGGCCGGCGCCCGCCTGGCGCCCGCCTGGCTTCGGTCGTCATGGCTTGCGTCATGGGCACCTCGTGAGGTACCCCGCCTTGATGTCTCCGCCTCCTCGCGAGCCGGCCTAACAAGGCTGTGCCTGAGGAAGCTTCCTATCGTCCGCCCTATGAGGCTTGGCCCCTTGCGAGGGTCTTGAGCTTGTGTTGACGAAGATGGGCCATACTGGGCCACTCCTTGAGCCACGCCGCAGGCCGCAGGCAAGCAAGTCTGGGTACCCCCGTTCCCAGAACGCCGACAGAATTGGAAGCGTATCAACAAGGACCCAAACGTCCAAATTGTCTTGGTCGATGTCAGGATCACCAATATCCATGGTGACAAGCATACCCTCTTGAAAATCATACATCTTGCAAAGTGCTTCCCAATCCGGGCAACCAAAATTGGATATGCTCTCAGAATTGTATAGATTTACCTCAAAATCCATACCATGATGGGTTCTTAGGCGAATTTTCTTTGTTTCATTCCTCTCATGATCTTCAAAACCCATCCTCTCCAAGACATAGCGTCTTGCATGGCATGGGATAAGCTAGTCAAATTGTAAAAGACAAAAATTACACGTTGAAGTATTAGAAGTTGAGCTTAATTACGAAAAAAACACTTTGCTCATAGCGTACCGTTTCACAATCGAAGGCCTCCTCGAGCTTAATGCTGAAGCGCCGACCTTCTACCAAGTGAGGCCTGTCGCAGAAACCCCGGTTGTTGCCGCACCAGGAGCACTCCTCCGGGAGACTTTCATCGTACGATGATGACATTTCCTATGTTCATAATTCAAAGATTAAACTTCTAAGATTCAATATATGTACTACAAAAACTAAATTAGATCATTATTATTCAGCATGGGTTGACTATCGGTCTGTCGAGTCTTTTTTTGAAAACTCTCAGCTCACGTGGTGTATATATTCTACCGTTGGTGATGGTCGCTCCTCCCTTCATTCCCGAGTGCATTCAACCAAAATGTCTAGCACATGGGAATGGAGGAGAAGCGACCCCCATGACAATAGTCGGCATTATTCGTCTCTCATATATGGTGGACACACTCCCTCACTTATTTTTGATTGTCATGTATGGAGCCTCGACAGACTTAAAGTCAACCCGAAATGTCATTTAATCATCTTTTCTAGAAAATCCAGGCCACTCGATATTTCCTACATATTCTAGCACAAGTCATGCCAGAATTCATGGAAAAATCTGGTATGACCTTTGCTAAAAAAGGACATATCGAGCACGTGAAATTTGCCGGAATGAAAATTAATCAACACTCCGGGAAAACATAGGCCACTCGAAGGTGTAACCTGCAAACATGGTTGGCCACTTGGGCATTCAAAGTAGGAGTAGTTTTCCAATTTGAGCATTCAATAAGAAAAACCAAGTCGTAAAATAAATAAGTATTCAAATTAGCATGCATTCAATAAGCAAAACTAAACCATCTCTTTCATCCATACATCGTCGAATATTATCACTAATACATCTCGAATAGTATCATACATATAACATGACTAATATAGCTAAAACCCTAGCAAACGACGGGTATCGGCGCAGGCGGTGGACACCCAAAGAGAAGGAACCATCACATGATCATAGCTCTAGTGAGATCCCTGAAGAACCTGCCAGGTATTGGAGAACCTGCCCTCCAACACAACCATGTAGCGACGGACGTGCTCGTCCTCCTCGCTGACACGGTGATGTACCACTTACGTGGGGTCCTCAAGCCTCAGCATTGTCATTGGCCCACGCGACCGCCACCAAAGAAGGTTCGGGTCAACGACGGGCTGGCTCCTCACCAAGCTGCGCCGCCTGGAAGGTAGCACCTCCCAGTATCAGCCCGGCGAAGCCCAATCCTGGACATGGCCCCTCTGATCAAGAAGGTGTCCTCCGCCGAGTTGACGACGAGGATGCAGTATAGGCATCATCGACATCGATGCGGGAATAAATGCTTTAACTAAAAAAATAACAACAAATTTGACATGTTGAACATGGTTCGATCATAACTAGGGTTCATACTATGTTATTCTAAGATTAAACACCTAAATACCTAAATTATATTAAGTACACCTAATTAAAAACCTACATTTTGAACATGGTTCGATCATAACTAAATAGGGTTCACACTACATTATTCTGAAATTAAACACCTAAGATCATAACCTACTACATTATTCTAAGATTTAACCTAAAATTTTCAACTAGCTAGGGTTCAAAATTAACTAGGGAGGAGGAGAGAGGAGGGAGGAGGAGTACCTCTCGGTGGAGGACGACCGGCGCACGGGGGAGGGGGAGGGGTGGCGGTCGGCGGGGGACGAGGGCTGGTGCGGGAGGTCGGCTGGCGGGGGAGGAGGTCGGCATGGGGTAGGGTGAACGACGGGGGAGGAGAGCCGGCGCAGGCGAGGGAGGCCGGCGGGAGAACACCAGCGCGGGGGACGGCGAGAGCGATGACGCGTGGCAGAGGCGCGCAAGTGAGAATGTGTGAGGGGGAGAGTGAGGTCGAGCGCGGGCTGAAGGAGCATGGATAAGGTGCCTGTAGTAGTAGCGCTTGTATGTAGAAAGCGCTACTGCTACGTACAATAGCAGTAGCGCTTCCCACATACACGCGCTACTACTATGCCTGGCCTACCGGCAACGGTCTGGCAAATGTAGTAGTAGCGTGTTTTATGAACAAAGCGCTACTGGTATCCTATGATCGGTGATATCTTGCCTTCAGATCGGTGATAAAAGGTGTACCCAACAGTTTCCTTTGGGTATCCTATGAAGACACATTTCTTCGATTTGGGTTCGAGCTTATCAGGTTGAAAACCTTTTCCACATAAGCATCCCAGCCCCAAACTTTAAGAAGTGACAACTTTGGTTTCTTGCCAAACCACAGTTCATAAGGTGTCGTCACAACGAATTTCGATGGTGCCCTATTTAAAGTGAATGCAGCCATCTCTAAAGCATAACCCCAAAATGATAGCGGTAAATCAGTACGAGACATCATAGATCGCACCATATCTAATAAAGTACGGTTACGATGTTCGGACATACCATTACGTTGTGGTGTTCCAGGTGGCTTGAGTTGCGAAACTATTCCACATTATTTCAAATGAAGACCAAACTCGTAGCTCAAATATTTGCCTCCATGATCAGATCGTAGAAACTTTATTTTCTTGTTACAATGATTTTCCACTTCACTCTGTAATTCTTTGAACTTTTCAAATGTTTCAGACTTATGTTTCATTAAGTAGATATACCCATATCTACTCAAATAATCTGTGAATGTCAGAAAATAACGATACCCGCCACGTGAAGGAAATATGCCCTAGAGGCAATAATAAAGTTATTATTTATTTCCTTATTTCATGATAAATATTTATTATTTATGCTAGAATTGTATTAACCGGAAACTTAGTACATGTGAGAATACATAGACAAAACATATTGTCCCTAGTATGCCTCTACTTGGCTAGCTCGTTAATCAAAGATGGTTATGTTTCCTAACCATAGACATGTGTTGTCATTTGATGAACAGGATCACATCATTAGGAGAATGATGTGATGGACATGACCCATCCATTAGCTTAGCATTATGATCGTGAAAGTTTCATTGCTACTGCTTTCTTCATGACTTATACATGTTCCTTAGACTATGAGATTACGCAACTCCCGAATACCGGAGGAACACTGTGTGTGCTACCAAACATCACAATGTAAATGGGCAATTATAAAGGTGCTCTACAGCTGTCTCCGAAGGTGTTTGTTGGGTTGGCATAGATCAAGATTAGGATTTGTCACTCCGTGTTTTGGAGGGGTATCTCTGGGCCCTCTCGGTAATGCTTATCACTATAAGCCTTGCAAGCATTGTAACTAATGAGTTAGTTGCAGGATGAAGTATTACAAAAGGAGTAAAGGGACTTGCCAGTAATGAGATTGAACTAAGTATGATGATACCGACGATCAAATCTCGGGCAAGTAACATACCGATGACAAAGGGAACAACGTATGTTGTTATGCGGTTTGACCGATAAAGATCTTCGTAGAATATGTAGGAGCCAATATGAGCATCCAGGTTTCGCTATTGGTTATTGACCGGAGATGTGTCTCTGTCATGTCTACATATATCTTGAACCCGTAGGGTCTGCACGCTTAACGTTCGATGACAATATGTATTATAAGTTATGTGTTTTTTTATGACCGAAGTTTATTCAGAGTTTCGGATGAGATCACGGACATGACGAGGAGTCTCAAAATGGTCGAGACATAAAGATTGATATATTGTATGGCTATGTTTGGACACCGGAAGTGTTCCGGAGAAGTTTCAGTGCCGGAGGGTTATCGGAACCCCCCGGGGGAACTAATGGGCACATGGGCCTTAGTGGCGAGAGAGAGGGGCGGCTAGGGCAGGCCACGCGCTCCCTCCCCCTTGAGTCCGAATTGGACTAGGAGGGGGGGGGGGCGCCCCCCTTTCCTTCTCCCTCTCCCTCTCCTTCCTTCCCCCTCTTTCCCTCTTGGTGGAATCCTACTAGGACTAGTAGTCCTAGTAGGACTCCCCTTGATGGGGCGCGCCAAGGAGGGACGGTCAGCCTCCCCTTGCTCCTTTATATACGGGGGCAGGGGGGCACCCTAGAAGACAAAAGTTTCTCTCCCAACCGTGTGCGGTGCCCCCCTCCATAGTTACACACCTCGATCATACCATCGTTGTGCTTAGGCGAAGCCCTGCGCCGGTAGCATCATCATCACCGTCGCCATGCCGTCGTGCTGATGGAACTCACCCTCGGCCTCAACTGGATCAAGAGTACGAGGGACGTCATCGAGCTGAACATGTGCTGAAGCGGAGGTGCCATACGTTTGATACTTGATCGGTTGGATCGCGAAGAAGTTCGACTACATCAACCGCGTTAACTAAACGCTCCCACTTTCGGTCTATGAGGGTACGTGGACACACTCTCCCCTCTTGTTGCTATGCATCACCTAGATAGATTTTGCGTGGTTGTAGGATTTTTTTGTAATTACCGCGTTCCCCAACAGTGGCATCAGAGCCAGGTCTATACGTAGATGTTATATGGATGAGTAGAACACAAGTGAGTTGTGGGCGATAATAGTCATACTGCTTACCACCAACGTCTTACTTTGATTCGGCGGTATTGTTGGATGAAGCGGCCGGACCGACATTACATGAACGCGTTCATGAGACTGGTTCTACCGACGTGCTTTTGCACAAAGGTGGCTGGCGGGTGTCTGTTTCTCCAACTTTAGTTGAATTGAGTTTGACTATGGCCGGTCCTTGTTGAAGGTTAAAATAACACACTTGACGAAAAATCATTGTGGTTTTGATGCGTAGGTAAGAACGGTTCTTGCTAGAAGCCCATAGCAGCCACGTAAAACTTGCAACAACCAAGTAGAGGACATCTACCCTGTTTTTGCAGGGCTTGCTGTGATGCGATATGGTCAAGGCATGGTGTGATATAAATTGTCGTATGAGATGATCATGTTTTGTAACTATGTTATCGACAACTGGCAGGAGCCATATGGTTGTCGCTTTATTGTATGCAATGCAATCGCCATGTAATTGTTTTACTTTATCACTAAGCGATAGCGATAGTCGTAGTAACAATAGTTGGTGAGATGACAATGGTGCTACGATGGATATCAAGGTGTTGCGCCGATGACGATGGAGATCATGACGATGCTTCGGTGATGGAGATCATGAGCACAAGATGATGATGGCCATATCATGTCACATATTTTGATTGCATGTGATGTTTATCTTTTATGCATCTTATTTTGCTTAGTACGGAGATAGCATTATAAGATGATCCCTTACTAAATTTCAAGGTACAAGTGTTCTCCCTGAGTATGCACTATTGCTATAGTTCGTCGTGCCGAGACACCACGTGATGATCGGGTGTGATGAGCTCTACGTTCACATACAACGGGTGCAAGCCAGTTTCGCACACGCAGAATACTCGGGTTAAACTTGACGAGCCTAGCATATGCAGATAAGACCTCAGAACACTGAGCACGAAAGGTCGAACGTGAATCATATAGTAGATATGATTAACATAGTGATGTTCACCATTGAAAACTACTCCATCTCATGTGATGATCGGACATGGTTTAGTTTATTAGGATCACGTGATCATTTAGATGACTAGAGGGATATCTATCTAAGTGGGAGTTCTTAAGTAATATGATTAACTGAACTTTAATTTATCATGAACTTAGTCCTCATAGTTATTTTGCATGTCTATGTTATTGTAGATCAATGGCCCGTGCTATTGTTCCTTTGAATTTTAATGCGTTCCTAGAGAAAGCTAAGTTGAAAGATGATGGCAGCAACTACACGAACTGGGTCCGTAACTTGAGGATTATCGTCATTGCTGCACACAAGAATTACGTCCTGGAAGCACCGTTAGGTGTACCACCCGCGCCAGCAACTGCAGACATTGTGAATGCCTGGCAGGCACGTGTTGATGACTACTCGATAGTTCAGTGTGCCATGCTTTATGACTTAGAATCAGGAGTTCAAAGACGTTTTGAACGTCATGGAGCATATGAGATGTTCCAAGAGTTGAAGTTAATATTTCAAGCAAATGCCCGAGCTGAGAGATATGAAGTCTCCAACAAGTTCTATAGCTGCAAAATGGAGCAGAATAGTTCTCTCAGAGAACACAAACTCAGAATGTCTGGGTACCATAACCACTTGACTCAGTTGGGAGTTAATCTTCCTGATGATAGTGTCATTGACAGAGTTCTTCAATCACTGCCACCAAGCTATAAAGGCTTCGTGATGAACTATAATATGCAAGGGATGACCAAGACTATTCCCGAGCTCTTCGCGATGCTAAAGGTTGCGGAGGTAGAAATCAAGAAGGAGCATCAAGTGTTGATGGTCAATAAGACCACTAGTTTCAAGAAAAAGGGCAAAGGGAAGAAGAGAAACTTGAACAAGAACGACAAGAAAGTTGTTGCTCAGGAGAAGAAACTCAAGTCTGGACCTAAGCCTAAAACTGGGTGCTTCTACTACAAAGGGAGTCACTGGAAGCGGAACTGCCCCAAGTATTTGGCGGATAAGAAGGATGACAAAGTGAAAGGTATATTTGATATACATGTTATTGATGTGTACCTTACTAATGCTCGTAGTAGTGCCTGGGTATTTGATACTGGTTCTGTTGCTCATATTTGCAACTCGAAACAGCGGCTACAGATTAAATGAAGATTGGCTAAGGACGAGGTGACGATGCACGTGGGAAATGGTTCCAAGGTTGATGTGATCGCTGTCGGCACGCTACCTACATCTACCATCGGGGTTAGTTTTAGACATGAATAATTGTTATTTGGTGCCAGCGTTGAGCATGAACATTATATCTGGATCTTGTTTGATGCGAGACGGTTATTCATTTAAATCAGAGAATAATGGTTGTTCTATTTATATGAGTAATATCTTTTATGGTCATGCACCCTTGCTAAGTGGTCTATTTTTATTGAATCTCGATGGTGATAATACACATATTCATAATATTGAAGCCAAAAGATGCAAAGTTTATAATGATAGTGCAACTTATTTGTGGCACTGCCGTTTGGGTCATATCGGTATAAAATGCATGAAGAAACTCCATGCTAATGGACTTTTGGAATCATTTGATTATGAATCACTTGGTGCTTGCGAACCTTGCCTCATGGGCAAGATGACTAAAACTCCGTTCTCCGGAACAATGGAATGAGCTACTGACTTATTGGAAATAAAAAAATACCGATGTATGCGGTCCAATGAGTGTTGAGGCTCATGGCGGGTATCATTATTTTCTTACCTTCACAGATGATTTGAGCAGATATGGGTATATCTACTTAATGAAGCATAAGTCTGAAACATTTGAAAAGTTCAAAGAATTTCAGAGTGAAGTGGAAAATCATCATAACAAGAAAATAAAGTTTGTATGATCTGAACGTGGAGGAGAATATTTCGAGTTACAAGTTTGGTATTCATTTGAAACAACATGGGATAGTTTCATAGTTAACGCCACCTGGAACACCACAGTGAAATGGTGTGTCCGAACGTCGTAACCGTACTTTATTGGATATGGTGCGATCTATGATGTCTCTTACTGATTTACTGCTATCATTTTGGGGTTATGCTTTAGAGACGGCTGCATTCACTTTAAATAGGGCACCATCAAATCCGTTGAGACGCCGCCTTATGAACTGTGGTTTGGCAAGAAACCAAAGTTGTCGTTTCTTAAAGTTTGGGGCTGCGATGCTTATGTGAAAAAGCTTCAACCTGATAAGCTCGAACCAAAATCGGAGAAGTGTGTCTTCATAGGATACCCAAAGGAAGATGTTGGGTACACCTTCTATCACAGATTTGAAGGCAAGATCTTTGTTGCTAAAAATGGATCCTTTCTAGAGAAGGAGTTTCTCTCGAAAGAAGTGAGTGGGAGGAAAGTAGAACTTGATGAGGTAATTGTACCTTCTCCCTTATTGGAAAGTAGTTCATCACAGAAATCAGTTCCAGTGATTCCTACACCAATTAGTGAGGAAGCTAATGATGATGATCATGAAACTTTAGATCAAGTTACTACCGAACCTCATAGGTCTTCCAGAGTAAGATCCGCACCAGAGTGGTATAGTAATCCTGTTCTGGAAGTCATGTTACTAGACCATGGCGAACCTACGAACTATGAGGAAGCGATGATGAGCCCAGATTCCGCGAAATGGCTTGAGGCCATGAAATCTGAGATGGGATCCATGTATGAGAACAAAGTGTGTACTTTGGTGGACTTGCCCGATGGTCGGCAAGCCATAGAAAATAAATGGATCTTCAAGAAGAAGACTGACGCTAACGGTAATGTTACTATCTACAAAGCTCGAATTGTTGCGAAAGGTTTTTGACAAGTTCAAGGAGTTGTCTACAATGAGACTTTCTCACCCGTAGTGATGCTTAAGTCTGTCCGAATCATGTTAGCAATTGCCACATTTTATGATTATGAAATTTGGTAGATGGATGCAAAAACTGCATTCCTGAATGGATTTCTGGAAGAAGAGTTGTATATGATGCAACCAGAAGGTTTTGTCGATCCAAAGGGTGCTAACAAAGTGTGCAAGCTCCAGCGATCCATTTATGGATTGGTGCAAGCCTCTCGGAGTTGGAATAAACACTTTGATAATGTGATCAAAGCATATGGTTTTATACAGATTTTTGGAGAAGCCTGTTTTTACAAGAAAGTGAGTGGGAGCTCTGTAGCATTTCTAATATTATATGTGGATGACATATGGTTGATTGGAAATGATATAGAATTTCTGGATAGCATAAAGGGATACCTGAATAAGAGTTTTTCCATGAAAGACCTTGGTGAAGCTACTTACATATTGGGCATCAAGATCTATAGAGATAGATCAAAACGCTTAATTGGACTTTCACAAAGCACATACCTTGATAAAGTTTTGAAGAAGTTCATAATGGATCATTCAAAGAAAGGGTTCTTTCCTGTGTTACAATGTGTGAAGTTGAGTCAGACTCAAATCCCGACCACTTTAGAAGATAGAGAGAAAATGAAAGTCATTCCCTATTGAAAGTGTGTTACGTCGACTAGAGGGGGGGTGAATAGGCGATTATTATGAATTCTTCACTAAGGAATTTCAGGGTGAGGAAATTCCTAAGCGAAGAACCACTTGCGGCGGAATAAGTACTCAGGTATAAGCATAATGGAGCAACAACATAGTCTTCATGATGAAATGAAAGACAAAACACAGAGTACAGAAAGCGTAAACATAGGATAAGCAGGATGAAGATAAATTGACTGACGAAATAGGATTGAGGAATTAGAGAAAGTCTTCAGTCAAAGTCTTCAAATAGTAATGATCAGGTTCATCAACACATAACTGAGTAAATGAAAGGGTTGTGGAAATAGAACCAGTAGGCTTGGTGAAGATAATGATTTGGTCGACCAGTTCCAACTGCTGTGACAGTTGTACGCCTGGTTGGAGCGGTTGAGTATTTAAACTCAAGGACACACATTCCCAGACACACAATCCTCACCATATTCTCCTTGAGCTAATATCACACAGACCTCACCCAACAGTAGTGGTAAGTCTTCACAAGTGACTTCCAAACCTTCACAGACTTGGTCACTCGGCAATCCACAATTCCTCTTGGATGCTCAGACCATGACGCCTAACCGTCTGGAGGATACACAGTCCTCAAAGGTAACAAGCGTCGGTTCCACACAGGAACAATCTCTTTAGTGATGCTTAATCACTTTGGGTTTGTAGGTGTTTGGGTTTGGGATTTGGGTTTTTCCTCACTTGATGATTTTCGCTCAAAATCCTCGGAGGATGGGATGCTATCAAAGGACAAGTGTTAGTTTCTCTCGGAGCAGCCAACCAACTAGTGGTTGTAGGGGGAGGCTATTTATAGCCTAGGGAGCAGCCTGAGATGATAAGACATAAATGCCGTTCAATGATATGCCCGTTAGGTGGTAGGATATTTTGGACAGCTGGCGCATGGCACAACAATGGTCAGATTTGAGGTTCGAATTCCTCAGGGCTATCATGTTCCTCACCGTGTAGGCAATCTGCACTAGCAAATTCCTAACTCCTCAGTCAGAACAAATTCCTCAGAGACTAGAAGATCTTCGTCTCTGTCACTGAAGAAATTGACTGAACTGATATGAGATTTCCAATGGCTTCACTCGAAGGATTGGGTAGGTGTAGGATTTTGAGATGAGCATCACATGGAAATCAGTTTCCTTAGTATTACCTCGACCCCCTTTAACAGTACGGTGTTTCCTATGACTCAAGAAAGAGAAAATGAAACTAGAAAAACAAAAGTCTTCACGCTTCATAATCCTCGCATGAATATCCAAGTCTTCAAGGTCACACCAATTTCTTCACTTTCAAAGTCTTCAGGAGAACCAAAGTCTTTAGCCAAAGACATTCATTTTTAGGGGTCGACTTTCACTATAAATATCAAACTCCTCATCGACTTATAGAACATGTGTACACTCACAAACACATTAGTCCCTTTACCTATAAGTCTTCAATACACCAAAATCACTAATGGGGCACTAGATGCACTTACAATCTCCCCCCTTTTGGTGATTGATGACAATATAGGTTAAGTTTTCAACGGGGATAAACATATGAATTGAAAGTGCTCAATATTGAGGAATTTGATTGCAAGATATAGAAGAACTCCCCCTGAAGATGTGCATAGTGAGGAATTTGCTTTTGAAGAAAATAACACTTGAAGAGTAGAATCATGGAGATCTCCCCCTATATCTTGTAATTCATACACACATTTAACATATCGAATGAAGAATTTGAAATGCATGATGAGATATGGTGACTGATGTAATTCAGCATGCGTGCATAGGATATATGAGGAAATAGCATGCAGAAAATAGATCAAAAGTATCGGGTCACCATCGGACTTAAGTTTACAACTCAATTAGCAAACACTTCACAGAGTTGCAACTTAACCAAAAAACACCCATATAGATAGACCCGATTGAAGACTAACTCAAATTGCTCCCCCTTTGTCATCAAATGACCAAAAGGGACGAAAAATGAGGACTAACGCCCCTGAAGAATTTTATCACGAAGTCGATGGAGGAGCGCCAGTGTTGTTGGGGTCGGTTATTGGAGTAGGGCCTGCCGTAGTGTTGTCCAAATTTTCATTTTCATCAGTCTTGTGAGATGAAGAATATGAGCTGGGCACCAAAGGAGGAACTTCAACCTTCTTGAATTTCTTCGCTGGAGGCTTATACCAGCTGAAGTCCTGCTTGAAACCCATTTGCTTGAGATCTTCATCATCGTAGAGATGAGTCAGAACAGCCTAGGTGCGATCAAAAACTTCATTGAGGTAATAGTGGTTCTTCTTCACTGAATTATATGTGGCAGTCATGTTGTGAAGAATTGAACCAAACTGACGTTTCACCCATTTGTGATTGCGATCGACCTTCTGATGAAGACTGAGGAGAAGCTCACAATCAGTCATCACCCTTGGAGCTGTAGCTTGAGGACTTTGCTTTGAGGCATTGGCGGCAGAGTCATGAGTAGCAGAGTCATCATTGGTGGAATATGAAGTAGCTTTGCGAAACTGTCCATCCAATGGACGAATGCCCTCATCAATAATAACAGTGGCCTTGCCCTTTTCATCAACTAAGGAAAATGGCCGCTTGAGGACTTCAATAGGGGGCAAGAAAAACTGCCATGATTGAGTGTGTCATCTTTATAGTTGAGAGAAGACCTTGATATGAGGAATCTCATAATCCAAGGAGCATAAGGCTTCAAATCAAAAGGATACATCACAACATTTTCTAAAGTCCTCATGAAGAAGTCATGGTAGTTCACTAGAATACCATGCATGATATTGAAAAGCAGATTCTTCATGATGCCAACAACTTCTTCATCATTGGCCGGTGCCTTATAGTGAGTATTTTCTGTCATCCAGTCCAACACCCATGAGTTCACATCTTCAACATTGCCACTGATGTGCATCATCGCATAGAACTGAAGAATGAGTTCTTCGTTCCGATCACAGATGTCCGTGCAGAAGTTAAGCAGTCCAGCATCATGAATAGCAACGAGGACTGGTGCGAAGCATGGCAATGATTCCATATCAACATGAGGAATATGCTCATAGTCGAAGACTTTGTCCTTGTTGAAAAGCACAGAAGAATAGAAATTGGCTTGGCTAGCAGTCCAGAAGCGCTTCCTCCTCAGACGAGCAGAGTCATAGGGATTGTAGTCAATGAAGAATACACGCTCATTGAAGAAAGTGTCAGCCTTGAATTTCTGAGTCTTGGAGAATGGATTCTTCAGCTTTGGTTGAGGAGTATCAGTTAGTTGAAGAATAACCCCAGGAATCTAAATCTCCGGAGCCGCAGGCTGAGGAATATCAGCTTCTGCTTCTGTAGCAGCCTGGGCCTCCATTTCTTCATCAGCATTTTCATCAGCACTAGTGGCTGGAATCTCTTCATGAGTGGAAGGGGCAGTGTGAATTTCTTCAGAGCCCATTTGAACTTCTATTGGTGCTGGGGTCTGAGGAATTTGTTGTAGTGGTGTGAACAGAGGAGAGTTGGGGTGCTGACTGTCCCAAAAATCATCGTTCATCATGGGTGTGGTGCTCCCAATGTCCACATCCTCATCCTCTTCCATTTCTTCAACGTCGGCCTCTTCAACTGTGAACTGAGGCGTTGGCGATGATACCTGGGGAGTTGAAGTGAGAGTATCAACTTCAATTTCTTCATCCATCTGCTTTGGGGAAGCAACAACGGGATCTTCTTCAGCAGATTCTTTAGGAATCTGATATTCTTCACCAAAAGTAACAATTTCCTTCGATGGCATGCTGGAGAGAAGAACAACATCAATGGGATTTTCAATCAAGCTTGTAAAAATCTTCGCCTTGGGTGCAGAAGATTCTGAGGCAACAGATGCTTTGCTTTTCTTCAAAGTAGCACGCTCCATAGCCTTTGTTTTCTTCACTTCCAGAGCAGAAGGAAGAACTAGGCTTGGTGTTGGTGCAGGCGGAGCAGAGGAAATTGGATCAATTTCTTTAGGCACAATTGATGCAGTTGGCCTGTCTTGAGCAATTTCTTCAGGCACAGCTTCAGCTTCTTCAACTGCCCTGACTTGTTCTTCAGCGCAACACTAGTGGTTGCCCTGGCAGTTTCTTCAACGACTGGTATTTCTTTAGTCCCAGCGCTTGCAGTTTCATCAGCAGCCTGATTTTCATCAACGGTGCTGGCATGTCCTTCAGTCGGCTGGGCTGATGCTTCAGCCGGAGGAACTTCATTAGGTGAAGTGAATTTCTTCGTCAGTTTGACAAACCTGACTTTGGCTCCCAGCCACTCTGCTTTGTAAGCGTCAAATTCATCACTGAGCTTTTTGATCTTAGCTTGCAGAGCGAGGAGTTGTTCAGGCGAAAGGTTGAGAACATTGTCCTTCAAATAGTGTTGTTTCTTGTACTGGCCTTTCTTAGCAAGTCTGGCTTGATCATATTTCCATTTTTCTTCAGCAATGAACGTCGTCAACATGTGACTTTGTCCAGGAGTGAGGTCTAGCTCGGGCAAGGGAGTGTTAGGATCTTTGTGCCAGAGGTCAATAAAATCCAGGATCTTCTTCGGATCCAATAGAAGGGGCACATCACTCCCTTTGGCTCTAGCGGCCCGATGCTATCTGTCCTTGATGATATCAGCCAGTTCTTCATCATCAGATGGAATTTGAAAGACCACCTACTTCTTATGAGGACTTGGTCTAGTGCCTCGTCCAGCAGTAGCCTTGGTCTTCAGCAAAGTTGGGCTCTTTGAAGATAGATGAGGAACTGAAGAACTTGCAGAAGCTCCTGAGGCAATAGATATGCCTGTGGTGCTTTGGCAAGTGACGAGATGCACATGTGCCGAGGACTTTGCCGGAGGAGCTGAGGGTTTTGAAGTCTAACGAACTGGAGCAGCCTGAGGAATTTGCCGTCAGGGCACTGATGAGCTTGGCCGTGAGGGCATTGTTGAGCTTGGAGGTTTGCGGGCAGGCTTCTTGGGCATAGCCTTCTTGCTTAAGGAAGCCTTAGCAGCGGCAGCAGCAGAATATTCATTGAATTTCTTCACTGCTTCTGTGGCCTGTTTTGCCAATTTGGCTTGCCGCCTGGCCCATTCATCAGCATAATCCTCAGCATGTTTGATGCTTGTGGGATCAGCTTTTTGGCCAGGTGCCAACCGAGGTCTTGGGCAAGGAGGGTTGAGAGCGAATTTCTTCATATATTTCGGAGTAACATATCTGTACTCCCTCCACTCCCGAGCCCATCTGCGTTCAATCTTTTGTATGCGCACCTTGCGCTCATTTTGGTTTCCTTCCCATGAGTTGCCTCATCAGGCATACAGTACCCTGCATAGATGTCAGCATGGATCTCAAAGGCAATGTTAACTTCTAGCTTCTTTCCTCCTTTCTGAGGCCTTTTACCATCATCCATTTTCTTCAGCTGAGGAATTTGAACAATAGAGTTCTCTGAAGAAGTATGCAGCTTTTCTTCGAGGAACGCTGCAAATGAGTTAAGTTGTTGAGAACCTAGTGATTCAACAGCAGACTTGTGTACCTGTGAACGGAGTATAGGTGCAAAGAATTTGGAGAGGTCATACGCGTTCTCAGAAGTTTTTGCAAAACGGAACAAGTTTGAGGAAATTGACCAGTTGTGTCTTGAAGAATTTCACTAAGCGTTCTTTGACTTAGGTTCCAGAGTTGTGCGGATTGTGAAATTCACAAAATTGAGGAATCTTGAGGAAAAACGTCACTTAGAGAAATAGATCAAGAGCAGATGATTCTGCTAGGTGTTTAGAGTGTGGAGGTTGAAGAATAAACACCTCTTGAGGATTTTGTTGAAATTATCAGGATCAACAAAGGTAGTAAAAGTAACTTTTAGTTACCCTTGATGAAGAACACGATAAACTGAAGATGTAGATTTAGAAGTTTGTCAGTCTGGATCTTCCACGCCCTAACTTGGCAGAGGAAGACAACTACGACAACGGTAGAGTGAAGAAATCCGTGGCCGGCACGAGTACGACGGTGATGAGGTCGAGGTAGTGAAGCTCTTCCTCACCGGCGATGATGAAGGTAGCAGCGGCGCTAGGTCTGGTGAGCTCAAGCAAGGGGAGTGAGGCTGAGCGGGGTAAATGAAGTCAGAGGAGGTTGAGGGGTATATATAGCCACGGTGAAAAACTGTTCACCCGAAGAATTTGGATGAACGTGCCCCTGACCCTTCTCATCCTAGCGACGTGTGTCACCCACGTACAGTGTAGTTGTGAGCGTGTAAGATCATGGGTGAATAGATAAGATTTATCGTGGAACGTATAACGGTTTGAGCGGCAACAACCGAAAATTCAGATAAGATTTTTTTAATGTTTTGTTCGCAATTTCTTCAGCTGACAAGGACACAGTAAAGATTTTGAACGAGTTTTAAATAGAACACACATGAAGAATTTGTGAACAGACTTGGTTGAGTTTAGCATAGAGGGGAAAAGGGTCCGATCACATTCACTTAGCAGAAAAGTCAACTTGAAGAAATAGCAATAAGTGAATGCTGTAGAGGACATAAAAACTCAAGTATATATATAGTCAATCAAGAACAATGACGGAAGGAGTGAAGACAATGCAAAGTTGAAGAATTTGAAAAACTGAGGAATTTCAAAAATGATAAAAAAACTCAACTTGAAGATTTTCAACTTTGGTTGGTGGCATAACCCACCGTATAAGAAAGATGATTTCAGATACCGCGTACAATTGTCGTAGGGTTGTGAGAATCAATTTCTTCATTAATTTCTTCACACTTAGAGGGTTAGTCTTCATTGATTGAAGAAAAATGTTACTTCGTGTGTTGCACATCTAAGTAATCAAGTCAGCATAAGTGTTAGGATGTGTGTCCTTTTCAAAGAACATTCAAAGATTCTAGGATATTTAGCTCACACCGCAACTTGCTAAATCTCTTCTCATCCAAGGGCTTTGTGAAGATATCAGCCAGCTAGTCTTTAGTACTTGCGTGGCCGATGGAGATGTCGCCCTTCAACACATGGTCACGAAGAAAATGATGACGAATCTGGATGTGCTTTGTCTTTGAGTGTTGAACTTGGTTGTGAGCAATTTTGTTAGCACTCTCATTGTCGCAGTAGAGCGGCACATTCTTCACATTGATGCCATAGTCCCTGAGGGTTTGCTTCATCCATAGAAATTGAGCACAACAGGATCCAGCAGCAATGTATTCAGCTTCAGCAGTAGAGAGTGATACACAGTTTTGTTTCTTCAAGGACCAACATACCAAGGATCATCCGAGGAAATGACATGTTCCTGACGTTGACTTGCGGTCCACATGACCACCAGCATAGTTAGAGTCTGAATATCCAATGAGATCAAAGGAAGAGCCCTTGGGATACCATAATCCAAGTGTTGGTGTGTGAGCTAGATATCGAAGAATATGCTTCACAACCTTATGGTGTGATTCCTTTGGTGTAGCTTGAAATCGGGCACACATGCAAACACTAAGCATAATATCCAGCCTAGATGCACACAGGTACAATAAAGAGCCAATCATGGAGCGGTATACCTTTTGATCAAAGTCTTTACCATTTTCATCAGTGCATAGATGGCCATTAGTGGGCATAGAGATTTTGACGCCTTTGTAGTCTTGCATGCCGAATTTCCTCAATACATCCTTGAGGTATTTCTCCTGAGATATGAATATACCATTGTATTGTTAACGAATTTGAAGACCTAAGAAGAATTTCAATTCTCCCATCATAGACATTTGATATTCTTCACTCATCATATAGGCAAATTCATCACTGTATCGTTGGTTAGTACATCCAAAGATAATATCATCAACATATATTTGTCACACGAATAATTCATCATCATATGCTTTGGTGAAAAGAGTTGGGTCAAGTGAACCGGGTTTGAAGCCTTTCTTCATGAGGAATTCCTTCAGTGTGTCATACCATGCCCGAGGTGCTTGCTTGAGGCCATAGAGGGCTTTGTTGAGTCTGTAGACGTGATCTGGAAATTTTGGATCCTCAAAACCTGGTGGTTGAGCAACATATACTTCTTCCTCAAGCTTACCATTGAGGAATGCACTTTTCACATCCATTTGATGTAAGATGATATTATGATGGTTAGCGTAAGCAAACAATATGCAAATATCCTCAAGTCTAGCAACAGGTGCAAAAGTGTCATCGAAATCAATTCCTTCAACCTGTGTGTAGCCTTGAGCTACAAGACGAGCCTTATTCCTCACCACAAGGCCATTTTCATCTTGTTTGTTGCAGTAGATCCATTTGGTACCGATGATGTTGTGCTTGCGTGGGTCTGGTCGCTTGACAAGCTCCCACACGTTGTTGAGCTCGAATTGATGCAATTCATCTTGCGCGGCTTGAATCCACTCAGATTCCATGAATGCTTCATCAACTTTAGTGGGCTCTGTGATAGAGACGAATGCAAAATGCCCACAAAAGTTAGATAAATGTGAAGCTTTTGAGCGCGTGAGAGGACCTAGTGCATTGATGTCACCAATGATATTCTTGATCTGCACTTTGTTTGCAACGCGAGGATGTGCAGGTTGACGACTTTGGTTTGGTTGAGCAATTTCTTCAGACCCAGATTCTTCAGCAGCACCAGTGTGATTTTCTTCACGATCCAGAATGACTTCTTCAGCAGATTCTTCGGTAGGGATGATATCTTCAGTAGCTTTGAACTTGATGGATTCCTCAGGTGACATTTCATCTAGCACAGGAGGTACGTGCTCTCTTTGCAAGCCATTAGTTTCATCGAACCGCACATCTACAGTTTCAACAATCTTGTGATGATTGACGTTGAAGACTCTGTAGGTGTGTGAGTCCGTCCCGTAACCAAGCATAAAACCCTCGTGTGCTTTTGGTGCAAACTTAGAGTGATGGTGAGGATCTCTAATCCAGCATTTAGCACCGAAGACTTTGAAATAACTTACATTGGGTTTCTTGTCAGTGAGAAGTTCATATGAGGTCTTTTTGAAGAATTTGTGAATAAATACCCTGTTGATGATGTGGCACGCGGTATTGATGGCTTCAGGCCAGAAACGCTGAGGCGTCTTGTATTCATCAAGCATAGTGCGAGCCATCTCAACAAGAGTTCTTTTCTTGTGCTCCACGACGCCATTCTACTGAGGAGTATAAGGAGCAGATAACTTGTGAGTAATACCAAGTATATCAAGATATTCATCGAGGCCAGTGTTCTTGAACTCAGTTCCACTACCACTCCTGATATGCTTGATCTTCACACTGAAGTTAGTGGAAGCCCTTGAGGAAAATTGTTTGAAGACTTCCTGCACTTCATTTTTGTAAGTGATGATATGCACCCATGTGTAACGAGAATAGTCATCAACAATGACAAAGCCATATAATGATGCAGAACTAGAGAATTAAACCCATTAAGAGGCGCTAGAATGGTGGCCAACCAGCTATGCCATGTGGCGCATGCTGGTTGGTCATGGTGAGAAAATATTTTTTAGAGTTTTTTAAATGGTAAGGAGGCTTTTTTTGAGAGAAGTTTTTTTAGATTTTTTCTTTTTCCTTTGAAGATGGCTGTGATATCCACCTGATGAGAGATTTTTTTTTAAATTTGACATGATGGTGAGGTGCACATAGCTTTCTCTCAAGCGGCCCGCAATGGCGGGCCCCAACCACTAGTCTAGCATAATGAGTAGGGCCAAAGAGATCCATATGAAGTAGTTCAAAGGGACGAGAAGTGGTCATGATAGTCTTTGAGGGATGCTTGGATCTGGTGATCTTTCCAGCCTCGCAAGCCCCACAAAGATGATCTTTGAGGAATTTGACACCCTCGGTGCCAATGACATGCTTCTTCTTTGCGAGTGTATGCAAGTTCCTCATCCCAGCAGGACCAAGTCATCGATGCCATAGCCAGCATTCTGAAGCTTTTGCAAGTAGACATGTGGCAGGCTGTGGTCCTGCAGAGAAATCAACAATGTACAAGTCTCCTTTCCTAAATCCTTCGAAGACTTTGGAGTTGTCAGATTCCATTAGCAAAAGGCAACAAAATTTGCCAAAGACAACAACCATATCAAGATCACAAAGCATTGAGACAGACATGAGGTTGTCGGCGTCCTGGATATGGGGGTATCTAGACTTGCCTGCCTGCGGCCTGAGGCGTGGCTCATTAGTGGCCCAGTACGACCCGTCTTCATCAACCCAAGTTCAAGACCCTCGTGAGGGGCCAAGCCTCGCGGGGCAGACGATGCAAGGCCTCCTCAGGGGCGGCCTCACTAGGGAGGCTCGCGAGGAGGCGGAGAGATCAAGGTAAGGAGTACCTCGCGAGGTGCGCATGATGCAAGCCATGACGATCGAGACCAGGCGGGCGCCGACTGGCACAGTGTCCTTGTTTCCTCTTTGGTGGAAAGGGGCAAGCGTAGGAGCGGAGTACCGAGGCATCAAGCAAAGGTTTCCATATTGGTGCAACAAGACCAAGACCAGCAGGATAGCATGACGGAGGTCACCGTGGAGCCCAAGACGGCGTCATCGCCAGTGCCTTTGGCAGTCGAAGACCACCTTTAGTCAGGATAGCTTGTACTAGCTCTCCCCCTTCAAATCCCGCCATTGTGGAATCCCTTCCCGCTCAATATTTAGGAAGAGGACCAAGGCCTCTATAAATAGGACTAGCCACCACCATAGAGGGGAGGAGACACACCGGCACAAGAACACCTCTCCTCACGAGGCTGTTCTTCCCCTTGTACTGTTCCTCACCAGCCCAAGAGGCAATCCACACACCACACACTGGAGTAGGGTATTACACCACAATGGTGGCCTGAACCAGTATAAATCTTGTGTCCCTTGTGTTGTTCATCTTGCTAGCTTAGAATCGCGGCGAGGTTGTGGGAGTGGATCGGTAGGGAGAAGGTCTTAGCGCGCACCCCAGAGTTCGAACCTTAAGGGTTTTGCCGGAACCCGATATCCGACATTTGGCGCACCAGGTAAGGGTGCGCCGGAATCTTTCCTCCGCTGATCTGTGTTCCACCGCTTTGTCGCATCCATGTCCGGCGACCCGACGACCAACGCCGACCACTGGGCGGCATGGCCTGCCCATGCCGTGCCGCCTACCCAAGGCAACCCCGACCCCACGCTTCAGGCAGCCCGCGTTCCGCAGAACACTGCAGGGCGCGGGCAACGCGGTCAACCACCGCCTGCCCTCACCCCGCAGCAGGTGCGATCAGCAGCAAAGGCCTCAAGTCATGTTGCAGCCACGGCGCCGCACACCCGACGGGAACTAGCAGACATGAGGGCCGCGCTCACGATGGCTCGGGAGCTGCTGCAGTGCAGGTTGCAGGAGAGCGGCAGAGACGTGCTGCTAGAGCGTGTGGCTGAGCTCCTGGATGCCGCAGCTTCGGGGGCGCATCCCTTCAGTGTCCAGCTTCCACCCCAAACCCCGGGCGGATCGCGCGGCGGGCCCATCCGCGCTCGCGCGCCCTCAAGCGTGACCCAAGGACTCATCAACACCAGCTCAACCATCAACGTCGGGCGTCAGGCTGTACCAGCACCACCCCTGGTGAGCGAGGGCACTCGCATCACCGCCTACAACTCGGACGGGCCGCCGCCCTATCATCACCAAGACGGCCTGCTGGGTCAAGCCGCGTGGAGCGTGGCGCAATACGGCGAAACCTTCGGGGTGGCGGCCTCGGAGGCTTACGTACCCCATATGGTCGTCCGGGAGTACGCGCTGGAAGACGACCATGGCTTGTCCCTCGGGCCAGGCTGGGAGGAAGAGACGCCAGAAGTCGAGCCTTTCCAGGAGCCTCAAGGAAGCCTCACCAACTGCACCGACGGCAGCAGCTATTAGGTACTGCTAATTCCTCAGGAGCAAGCTTATGCTAACCATGGGTCGCATGAAGTTCAGGTCACCGCAACGAAAGGCTGCCCCAGCTCGGCAGCCCCCCTTCTGCCAGGAGGGGTGCACTGGGGGCTGCTGGAGAGGGGCCGTGAGCCAGGCCCCTCCCCACGGTGCATGGAGCAAAGTGTTTCCCGGAGGTAGGCCCTCTGTCGGGGAGGTCCTACAAGGCCTACCCCCGGTAGAGGACCCGTGGTCATCGGGGGAACCGCTGGCAACCGCTCTACCCCATTGGCGTCGTCCTTGGTTTCCGGTCGCCGTCAATGGCGGTTGAGCGTGGCGCAAGGCAGTCCCTCGTCTGGCGATATGAAGCAAGGCCGATACCTGCGAAGAAGGCCCAGTGCCTATGAAGCTCGCCGCCCGTGACACTCTCACGTAATAATGAGTTGGGGCTGTACACACCGCGGAGTCTCCGGAGAGCCGCCTTCGGGCCTCGGGTGCTCCCGCCCACGCCAAGTGGCAGCACTTAGCTCCATGCTGGTGAGAAGACGTCGAA
Organism: Triticum aestivum; assembly: GCF_018294505.1. NCBI lineage: Eukaryota > Viridiplantae > Streptophyta > Magnoliopsida > Poales > Poaceae > Triticum > Triticum aestivum. Next base: position 609,779,076 of record NC_057807.1, on the reverse strand, counting down.
GACTAGACTAGGTGCCGGACGCGGCCTTTTGCCTTTTGCCTCCTTTTTTGTGATCAAGCTTCCTTGCTTCAGATTTAAGTTGAAATTGAATTTGTGTTTGCGTGTGTTCGGGGGGGAGGTGTCTTGTCTCGTTTGTGTGATTTCTCGTGTTCTGATTTCTGCCCTAGTTCGAGGATTGCGTCACTTGCCTCCCCCTCGCAAGCTCCTCGCGGGCGGGGCTGGCCTAAGCACACACGCGCGCCGCCCTTTGGCCATCACTCGCTCTTGCGAGGCTCTCATCACATGATCAGCGGATCCCCTAGAAGACCCTCGAAGGGCCGCGGCCCCAAGGCCCGCTCGAGCTAAAGGTAAATCACAGCAAGTAACTCCTCACGAGGCCTGTAGCCTAATGGAGGCATACATTCAGTGTCACCCCTACAAGCATGCGGATGATGGTCCTTTTTACATGAGGGGCTTCCCCTCCCAAAATGCTCTCACAACCTTCTGGGCCACACCCGAGTTTTGTGTGCAGGGAAAAACAACAGGGAGACACCGGATCAGTCGGACATATCGCTCACAGCATCCTCTAGGTCGCCTCCGGAGGCATCACTTGCGTCACTGTCACCATCACTATCATCACCATCGCCGTCATCAGCGCCATCTTCACCGTCATTCACCACATCACCTTCATCCGCGGCCACTACCACCTCGTCATCATCAGAAGCGAAGGCCCTAACAAGAGCAGCCACGTTGTCCTCTACCCACTGTGCCAGGTCGCCTCGAATGACCATGGGCACCATAGCAATGACGGTGTCGAAGTCAAAGTGGGGATCTCTGTCATGAAGATGGCTGGACACGGGGGAGAATGCACGCCCGAGCAGGACTCGGCTTCTCTCCTCGACTAGCTGGCGAGCTCTCTCAGAGCAATTCTCCAGATGCGTCACCATGTCAGTGAAGAATTGGAGATGGGCAGCATAATTGGTCACATGAGGATATGGAGCGTTCGCATCGCAGACGTTGCCCATGGCCATGTTGGCCCTGTCCCTGAGCTCTTGGAGCATGGGACCATGCATGTGCTCCAGCGTCTGGCGCTGGAGGATTTCTTCTTGGTTCTGCCGCACAACAGACTCAGCATCATCAACTCGCCGCTGAAGAAGAAGCAGCTCGGCGCGGGAGGAGGCCAACTCAGTCTGCGCTGAGACCAGGGCGGTTGCGCTGGCCTCCGTGTGCTCTGTCGTTTCTGCCAGCTTGGGCCTAAGGGCAGCGGTCCTGCCCATAGCCTCAGCTTCAATCAACCCCAAGTTCTGGCCATACTCGTGCACCAGATCCACGCGAACTTCTGCCATGCGGTGGCTGACCTCTTCTTTGAACCGGGCCTCCCGCGCGCCAACATCATCCTCCGCCCGGGTAACCAGGCGCTCCCTCGTCTCCAACCTCTCAAGGTCGAGGTTGTGCTCAGCAGCCTCCAGCGTCAACGCTTCCTCACGCCTCCGGAGTTCCTCTTCCTCGACGGGCGTCCCCTTCAGTGATGCGAGGGAGGCCTAACGCAACTCCATCTATTGCTCAAGGGAAGCGCTCCAAGCTTGGAGCTCCCACGCATGCTTCTCCGCGATCTCGTGCCGCTGGTCTGCTTCTCAAGCCTCCCCAATAGCTCGGGAGCAGGCCTCTCGCGAGGCCGTGAGAGCTGCTTCGGCCTTTGCGTTATCGAGCTCCCGTTGATGACGCGCGAGGCTGACAGCCACCTTCAGCTTGCGCTGCTCCTCAACCAGCCGCATCCCTTCAGCTTCAAGACACGCGTCCACGTCCGCGAGCTCTCCACCAAGCTGGCTCACCACGTCCATCGCCTTCTGGAGGAACCCCTGGCGGACGACGCTGCGCTCTCGTGCTCATCTGAGCACGTCGTCGATATCGTCCTCCGTCGCCGGTGTTGACGGTGGGCCCTGGAGCGGTACACCCCCTCTCGACAGGGGGCTGGGGGCTGGCGCCACCATAATTGTCGGACGGGCTCCGCGAGGGACCCAAGCCGGCGCAGATCCACCCTCAGAAGAAAGGCCTAGGGGCCGACCTCAACCATTCGCCGCCCACAATCAGGGGAGGAGCTCTGGGGAGGCTGGTCACGCCCAGGGCGAGACGCAGAGAAGGGAGGCAATGCCGTAGGCTCATGGCACCTTGCGGGCCGGATTGCTCCCCCTGCCGAACTCACGTCAGGGACATCGCGAAAGCTCGGAATGCACAAGGCCAGTGATGGAGGCGAGGCTGGAAGAACTCCCCTGGCAGACTCCGCAAGCTTGGCAGGAGGGATCCTGAAGGGCCATAGTCAGGAAAGGAAGCGGCGATTGAAGAATTGCTAGAATAAGGCACTTACTCATCTATGGCGAAGTATTTCCTGTGCTTCAACGGTCGGAAGGGGCATCCACCGCCGCTTGAAGACTCCTTCCTCTTGCGGAGGGCGTCAAAGTCCACGCGGAACCGACCCAAGCGCGCAACATGGGGACCGGCCCGCAACACAGATGAAGAAGCGCCCAAGCATCCAACCTCAGGGGCGCCAAGCTGGGGGGAGCAATCAGGCACCACCTCCTGATGACCTGCCGAGGCCTCGGGGGCCCTGGCCTCAGGGGTTGCAGGTCGCGTCCCCCCATCGATAACCACCTCAGGATAGGCTACACGGGCTCCAGAGGATGACGCCTCGGGAGCCCCGTGCGGCGCCAGCACCACGACACCAGAGCCTCCAGCCTCATGCGATGCTTGCCTCCCTTCACCCGCTCCTGGGGCAAGATCAGTGTTGGCGGCGGGGAAGGGAGCCTCAACGACGGGATTCTCACGAGGCCCCACAAGGTCAGCCAGACGCAGCCCCCATTCATCAAAGTGAGGCATCTGCCTCGCGAAGTCGGCCCTGCCCGAGCAGAGATACAGAAGGCTGCCCCCGTGCCGAATGTCGCCCGACGCAGGGTCGCCTGCCAAGACCTCCAGCACCTTCTTCAGTGTTTCAGGCGCCAGCTCCGTCTCCTGAAGCCTCATGCGGTCCTGGCACCCGGTCAAGGCCCACATCGGTCGGGAGTGGCGCTGGAGAGGAGCCACGTGACACCGAAGGAACTCCTGCACCACCCGGGGTGCAGTCACGCCAAGGTCCCTCAACCTCCCCAATCGGTGCTAGACGTAGGAGAGCCGAGGGCTCGCAAGCTCTTTGTGGTCCCAGCCTGGATTGGGGATAGCAGGCAATGTCGGATGCTCAAGTAGGGGGTTGGGCACTCCGACATCCACATACAGCCACCGTGTCCGGAACCCGCTCGTGGAAGGCGGAAGGCCAAAATCAATCCCTGAGGCGGCCGTCTCTGCTACGGCCTGAAAGCTCACGCACCCCGAGCATTGCGATGGGTTGGTCAGGCGCAAGGAGAAGAAGTGGCATAAGAGGGCAATGTAAGGAGTAATGCCTACCATGGCTTCGCAGACATAAGCAAATTCAGCAAGAAGGGTAACAAATTGAGGATCAAGATGCATCATATGGATCTGATAGTGGGATAGCACCGCATTGAAAAAGGCGGAGAAGGGGGGAACCAGACCAGCCCACAGGGCATCAACGAAGAATCGAACCTCCATGACGATCCTGTCGACGGAGGCATGGGACGTAGGCCAAGCCGTCATCTTTCCGCACTCGTTGAAGCTGGAGGCGAGTGCGGGGCAAACCTTCTCCAAGGACTCCAGGTTGAGCACCAGCGACCGGCCGACGACGGGCTCGAATGCCGGAGGCAAGCTGGATGAGGGCACATGCTCCTTCTATTTCTCTTTGTTAGTTGGTGCCATGGTGATGGAGAAGGCAGAGCTCGAGTCGGATTGGAAGCGGAAACAGAGGCACGAGGAAGAAGGGGGAAGAAGAAGCACGCGGGCGGCAAAGGGGAAATAACTGTGTAAAGCTTCGTGGCCGCCTAGCCAGGAGGACCTTGACGGAGCGTGGCGAAGCGAAGATGCCCATGTCTAATTAGTCGCCACGCGTCGATTGAGGCCGCATGCTGTTGGGGCCCGTGGCGCTCCGCACTTTCCCTTTGGCTTCGCTGCTAACCCAAGTCCGAGCGCGCCTTGGGCCCGGGGGCTACTATCGGCATCCTGGATATGGGGGTATCCAGACTTGCCTGCCTGCGGCCTGCGGCATGGCTCATCAGTGGCCCAGTACGGCCCGTCTTCATCAACCCAAGTTCAAGACCCTCACGAGGGGCCAAGCCTCGCGAGGCGGACGACGCAAGGCCTCCTCAAGGGCGGGCTCACCAGACAGGCTCGCGAGGAGGCGGAGAGATCAAGGCAAGGAGTACCTCGCGAGGTGCGCATGACGCAAGCCATGACGATCGAGACCAGGCGGGCGCCGGCCGGTGCCGTGTCCTTGTTTCCTCTTTGGTGCAAAGGGGGCAAGCGTAGGCGCGGAGTACCGAGGCATCAAGCAAAGGTTTCCATATTGGTGCAACAAGACCAAGACCAGCAGGACAGAGGTCACCGTGGAGCCCAAGACGGTGTCATCGCCAGTGCCTTTGGCAGTCAAAGACCACCTTTAGTCAGGATAGCTTGTACTAGCTGTCCCCTTTCAAATCCCGCCATTGTGGAATCCCTTCCCGCTCAATATTTGGGAAGAGTACCAAGGCCTCTATAAATAGGACTAGCCACCACCATAGAGGGGAGGAGACACACTGGCACAAGAACACCTCTCCTCGCGAGGCTGTTCTTCCCCTTGTACTGTTCCTCATTAGCCCAAGAGGCAATCCACACACCACACACTGGAGTAGGGTATTACACCACAATGGTGGCCTGAACCAGTATAAATCTTATGTCCCTTGTGTTGTTCATCTTGCTAGCTTAGAATCGCGGCGAGGTTGTGGGAGTGGATCGGTAGGGAGAACATCTTTGCACGCACCCCAGAGTTTGAACCTTAAGGGTTTTGCCGGAACCCGATATCCGAAAGAGGTTGAATCCTAAGGACTCGACAAGCATGACTTTGTCCATGTGTCGATCCTTTGAGATCACAACCTTACCTAGGCCCAATACCTTGCTTTTGCTTTTGTCAGCATAGGTGATATGCTTCAGATGAGATGGTGACAAATCAGTGTCCATCAACAAGTTCCTGTCACCAGTCATGTGGTTCGTGCATCCACTATTGAGGACCCACTCAATAGCATTAGGTTGTTCATCCTGCAGATGAATTAGTGCAACTTACGAACCCATATGCTTCATCAGTGAAGAATATGATATCAATTTCATCAGCAGTAATAGATATGGCAATAGTAATATGAGGATGTGAGAGATGATTAATTCATTTCTTCATGATTAGCTTGCGTCCATTCAAGCACATTCATGTCTCCAGCAAATTCTTCAGACGATTAAGTTCGTTTGGAGACCTGACCCTGCATAAGAGATTAGTTCTTTTTCTTCACCACCCACATCTGGAGGGGTGGCAAAGAGTTCATCATTGTGCGAGCTCCATAAGAAAAGGATGGCATTGAAGCCAGTGCACTTGTTTCACAGAAGAGTGGTTAGGGTAAGCATATGAATAAGCAGAGAAATTCTTCGAGGACTTATGAACATAATGGTTTGAAGAATAATGCTCATATTCATAGCCTTTAGACTTTCCCTGCGAAACAGAAGTGTTAGCAAGACGATGTTCATATGAGGATTTTGATCCACGTGAGGAATTTGATCCATATGAAGAATTTGATCCATATGAAGAATTTGATCTAGGGTTCCTATTCTTCATGGGTGGTGTCATGATGAAATTCACTTGAAGATTTTCAAGGCATCTTTTAGGAACCCAGATTGTCTTCATAGGGGGACTGTTCCTGCAGTTAGTTCCAACATATCGAGTAAATACTTCACCATTCTGATTCTTAAATAGTTTTTAGTTGGAGTCAAATGACTCATCAGAGGAATATGAAGAATCACAAGTAAATCAAGATAAAGTGCATGGATCTATGGGAGGTCCTTCTGCAGCAATCCATGAGGTTTTGGGATACTGCTCAGGTTTCCAATAGGTCCCATCAACATTGAGTTTCCTCTCAAAGGCAATACCCTCTTTCCTAGGGTTCCTGTTCAAGATCTGCTTTTTAAGCACATCACATAGAGTCTGATGCCCTTTGAAGCTTTTGTAAATGCCTGTCACATACAATTCCTTTAGACCTGCATTATCGTCAGTGATACTTGTGGTATCCTCAGATGAGGAATTTGTGACCATAGAGATAGTTGAAGAATTTGCAGCAATAAAAGCATTTGAGCATTCAGGTGATGAATTAGCAGATTCACGCTCAATGCATTTTAAACATGGTGGAATAAATTCTTCCTGAGCGGAACTGATCTGTTGAGCAAGCAATGAATCGTTTTCCTTCTGAAGATCTTCATACCTCACTCTTAAATTCTCAAGATCTTGCTTTCTTTGAAGAAATTCATAAGAAATCTTCTCATGATTAGTTAAGAGAGTGTTATGATGATTTTGAAGGTTGTCAAACTTAGTATGAACTCTCTGATGATTATCAGTCAGAGACTTGGTTTGATTCAATTCCTCACCCAACAGGTCATCGCTTCTGTCTAGTTGATTTTGAATCTTTTCTAAAGCCTTCTGTTGTTTAACAGGAATTCTAGCAAGTTTGGAATAGCTAGGCTTAAGATTGTCATTAGATTCATCCTCACTAGAGTCAGAGGGGGAATGTTTGAGTACCTTGGCACCTTTTGCCATGAAGGAATAGGTGGGAGCATAGTCATCGACGCTTTTGTCAGTAGAGTTGGGGAGGTCATTTTCTTCAGTGTTGAAGATGGACTTGCTGGCATGAGCAGTAGCGAGGGCTAAGCTCGCCACACCAGAGTCTAACTCCTCAGATTCCTCCTCTTCCACATTATCCTCAGATTCAACTTCAGAGTCCATTTCCTTGCCAATGAATGCCCGGGCCTTCTTGGAATTGCTCTTCTTGTGAGATGAAGACTTTGAAGATTTTGATGATGAAGACTTTGAAGATTTCTTCTTCTTCTTTGAGTCATCAAAGTCATCATCTTTGTGCTTCTTCTTCTTCTTTGATTCCTTTTCCCACAGAGGGCAATCATACATGTAGTGACCAGGTTTCTTGCATTTGTGGCAAGTTTTCTTCTTGTAGTCACGAGATGAGGAATCATCATTTCTTGAAGACTTTCCAAAACGACCGCAACGAGAGAACTTCTGGAATTTCTTCACGAGCATTGCTAGCTCCTGGCTCAGTTCTTCAGGGTCACCAAGGCTGCTACCAGAGTCTTCAGCTTCAGACTCAGAAACTGCCTTGGCCTTCAGTGCACGTGATCTTCCATAGCTCGGTCCATAGAGGTCTCTCTTCTCAACAAGCTGGAACTAATGTGTGTTTAGCCTCTCGAGGATATCAGCGGGATCTAGTGACTTGTAATCAGCTCACTCTTGAATCATCAGTGCGAGGGTATCGAATGAGGTATCAAGTGATCTCAACAATTTCTTCACCACCTCATGATCGGTGATGTCAGTGGCACCAAGTGCTTGAAGCTCATTTGAGATGTCAGTGAGGCGATCGAAGGTTTGCTGAACATTTTCGTTGTCGAGTCTTTTGAAGCGGTTGAAGAGATTGCGAAGAACATCAACTCAGGAGTCATGTTGAGTTGAGACTCCTTCGTTGACCTTGGACATCCTGTCCCAAATCAGCTTGGCAGTTTCCAGTGCACTCACTCTGTCGTACCGTCCTTTGCTCAGATGGCCACATATGATATTCTTCGCTTGAGAATCGAGTTGCTTGAATCTCTTCACATCAGCAGCATTTACAGACGGAGTGACTGAGGGAACGCCATTTTCCACAACATACCAGAGATTGTTATCAATTGCCTCAAGATGCATGCGCATCTTGTTCTTCCAGTAGGGGTAGTCCGTCCCATCAAAGGTAGGACACCCAGCCGAGACCTTGATCACACCTGCAGTCGACATAACTAAAACTCCAGGTGATTAAACCAAAATCACACAGAAAAAGGGAGTACCTTGCTCTGATACCAATTGAAAGTGTGTTACGTCTACTAGAGGGGGGGGTGAATAGGTGATTTTTATGAATTCTTCACTGAGGAATTTCAGGGTGAGGAAATTCCTAAGTGAAGAACCACTTGCAGCGGAATAAGTACTCAGGTATAAGCATAACAGAGCAACATCATAGTCTTCGTGATGAAATGAAAGACAAAACACAGAATACAGAAAGCGTAAACACAGGATAAGCAGGATGAAGACAAATTGACTGAAGAAATAGGATTGAGGAATTAGAGAAAGTCTTCAGTCAAAGTCTTCAAACAGTAATGATCAGGTTCATCAACACATAACTGAGGAAATGAAAGGGTTGAGGAAATAGAACCAGTAGGCTTGGTGAAGACAATGATTTGGTCGACCAGTTCCAACTGTTGTGACAGTTGTATGTCTGGTTGGAGCGGCTGAGTATTTAAACTCAAGGACACACAGTCCTCACCGTATTCTCCTTGAGCTAAGATCACACAGACCTCACCCAACAGTAGTGGTAAGTCTTCACAGGTGACTTCCAAACCTTCACAGACTTGGTCACTCAGCAATCCACAATTCCTCTTGGATGCTCAGACCATGACGCCTAACCGTCTGGAGGATACACAGTCCTCAAAGGTAACAAGCGTCAGTTCCGCACATGAACAATCTCTTCAGTGATGCTCAATCACTTTAGGTTTGTAGGTGTTTGGGTTTGGGATTTGGGTTTTTCCTCACTTGATGATTTTCGCTCAAAGTCCTCGGGGGATGGGATGCTCTCAAATGACAAGTGCTAGTTTCTCTCGGAGCAGCCAAACAGCTAGTGGTTGTAGGGGGCAGCTATTTACAGCCTAGGGAGCAGCCTGACATGATAAGACATAAATGCCCTTCAATGATATGACCATTAGGTGGTAGGATATTTTGGACAGCTGGCGCATGGCACATCAACGATTGGATTTGAGGTTCGAATTCCTCAGGGCTATCATGTTCCTCACTGTGTAGGCAATCCGCACTGGCGAATTCCTAACTCCTCAGTCAGAACAAATTCCTCAGAGACCAGAAGATCTCCGTCTCTGTCACTGAAGAAATTGACAGAACTGATATGATATTTCCAATGGCTTCACTAGAAGGATTGGGTAGGTGTAGGATTTTGAGATGAGCATCACGTGGAAATCAGTTTCCTTAGTATTACCTCAACCCCCTTTAACAGTACAATGTTTCCTATGACTCAAGAAAGAGATAATGAAACTATGAAAACAAAAGTCTTCACGCTTCATAATCCTTGCATGAATATCCAAGTCTTCAAGGTCACACCAATTTCTTCACTTTCAAAGTCTTCAGGAGAACCAAAGTCTTCAGCCAAAGACATTCATTTTTAGGGGTCGACTTTCACTGTAAATATCAAACTCCTCATTGACTTATAGAACCTGTGTACACTCACAAACACATTAGTCCCTTAACCTATAAGTCTTCAATACACCAAAATCACTAAGGGGCACTAGATGCACTTACACCTATGCTACAGCCATAGGTTCTATCATGTATGCAATGTTGTGTACCAGACCTGATGTGTGCCTTGCTATAAGCATAGCAGGGAGGTACCAAAGTAATCCCGGAATGGAGCACTGGATAGCGGTCAAGAACATCCTAAAATACCTGAAAAGGATTAAGGATATGTTTCTCGTTTATGGAGGTGACAAAGAGCTCGTTGTATTGGTTACATCGATGAAAGCTTTGACACTGATCCGGACGACTCTAAGTCGCAAACTGGATACGTATTTTTATTGAATGGAGGAGCTATCAGTTGGTGCAGTTCCAAGCAGAGCGTCATGGCGGGATCTACATGTGAAGCGGAGTACATTCCTGCTTCGGAAGCAGCAAATGAAGGAGTTTGGATGAAGGAGTTCATATCCGATCTAGGTGTCATACCTAGTGCATCGGGTCCAATGAAAATCTTTTGTGACAATACTGGTGCAATTGCCTTGGCAAAGGAATCCAGATTTCACAAGAGAACCAAGCACATCAAGAGACGCTTCAATTGTTGGGGATCGTTGCAGAAATTAAAAAATTTCTACGCATCACCAAGATCAATCTATGGAGAAATTAGCAATGAGAGAGAGGGGAGTTCATCTTCATACCCTTGAAGATCGTGAAACGGAAGCGTTGCAAGAACACGGATGAAGGAGTCGTACTCGTAGCGATTCAGATCGTGGTGGATTCCGATCTAAGCAGTGAACAACGGCACCTCTGCGTTCAACACACGTGCAGCCCGGTGACGTCTCCCACGCCTTGATCTAGCAAGAGGAGGGACAGGTTGAGGAAGACTGCTCCAGCAGCAGCACGACGTCGTGGTGGTGGTGGAGCAGCAGTTCTCTGGTAGGGCTTCGCCAAGCTCAAACGGAGGAGGAGAGGTGTTGAAGAGGGGGAGGGCTGCGCCTTGGATGTGGTGCGTCTTCCCTCCCTCCTCCCCTCTATTTATAGGGTGAAGGGGGAAGGGAGCCGGGCCCTCTAGATGAGATCTAGAGGGGTGGGGGCAAGGGGAGGGGGCTTGCCCCCCAAGCCAAGGGGGGCGCCCCCCTTAGGGTTCCCCCCAACCCTAGGCCCATGGGCCCTAGGGGGATGGCGCCCAGCCCACTTAGGGGCTGGTTCCCTTCCACATACATCCCATAAGGCCCTCCGGGGCAGGTGGACCCTCCCAGTGGACTCCCGGAACACCTCCAGTGGTCCCGATACAATACTGGTAAACCCCCGAATACTTCCGGGGACCGTATGATGACTTCCCATATATAAATCTTCACCTCCGGACCATTCCGGAACTCCTCGTGATGTCCGGGATCTCATCCGGGACTCCGAACAACATTCGGTAATCACATACAAATCTTCCCTATAACCCTAGCGTCATCGAACCTTAAGTGTGTAGACCCTACGGGTTCAGGAATCATGCAGACATGACCGACATAGCTCTCCGGCCAATAACCAACAGCGGGATCTGGATACCCATGTTGGCTCCCACATGTTCCACGATGATCTCATCAGATGAACCACGATGTCGAGGGTTCAAGCAATCCCGTATACAATTCCCTTTGTCAATCGGTACGTTACTTGCCCGAGATTCAATCGTCGGTATCCCAATACCTCGTTCAATATCGTTACCAGCAAGTCACTTTACTCGTTCCGTAATGCATGATCCCATGACCAACTACTTAGTCACATTGAGCTCATTATGATGATGCATTACTAGTGGGCCCAGAGATACCTCTCCGTCATACAGAGTGACAAATCCCAGTCTTGATTCGTGCCAACCCAACAGACGCTTTCGAAGATACCTGTAGTGCACCTTTATAGCCACCCAGTTACGTCGTGACGTTTGGTACACCCAAAGCATTCCTACGGTATCCGGGAGTTGCACAATCTCATGGTCTAAGGAAATGATACTTGACATTAGAAAAGCTTTAGCAAACGAACAACGCGATCTTGTGCTATGCTTAGGATTGGGTCTTGTCCATCACATCATTCTCCTAATGATGTGATCCCGTTATCAATGACATCCAATGTCCATAGTCAGGAAACCATGACCATCTGTTGATCAACGAGCTAGTCAACTAGAGGCTCACTAGGGACATGTTGTGGTCTATGTATTCACACATGTATTACGGTTTCCGGTTAATACAATTATAGCATGAACAATAGACAATTATCATGAACAAGGAAATATAATAATAACCATTTTATTATTGCCTCTAGGGCATATTTCCAACAGTCTCCCACTTGCACTAGAGTCAATAATCTAGTTACATTGTGATGAATCGAACACCCATAGAGTTCTGGTGTTGATCATGTTTTGCTCGTGGAAGAGGTTTATTCAACGGATCTGCGACATTCAGATCCGTATGTACTTTACAAATCTCTATGTCTCCATCTTGAACATTTTCACGAATGGAGTTGAAGCGACGCTTGATGTGCCTGGTCTTCTTGTGAAACCTGGGCTCCTTGGCAAGGGCAATAGCTCCAGTGTTGTCACCGAAGAGAGTCATCGGGCCCGATGCATTGGGAATAACTCCTAGGTCAGTAATGAACTCCTTCATCCAGATTGCTTCATGCGCTGCCTCCGAGGATGCCATGTATTCCGCTTCACATGTAGATCCCGCCACGACGCTTTGCTTGCAACTGCACCAGCTTACTGCCCCACCATTCAAAATATACACGTATCCGGTTTGTGACTTGGAGTCATCCAGATCTGTGTCGAAGCTAGCATCGACGTAACCCTTTACGACGAGCTCTTCGTCACCTTCATAAATGAGAAACATATCCTTAGTCCTTTTCAGGTACTTCAGGATATTCTTGACCGCTGTCCAGTGTTCCATGCCGGGATTACTTTGGTACCTCCCTACCAAACTTACGACAAGGTTTACATCAGGTCTGGTACACAGCATGGCATACATTATAGACCCTATGGCCGAGGCATAGGGGATGACACTCATCTTTTCTCTATCTTCTGCAGAGGTCGGGCATTGAGCCATGCTCAATTTCACACCTTGCAAAACAGGCAAGAACCCTTTCTTGGACTGATCCATATTGAACTTATTCAATATCTTATCAAGGGATGTGCTTTGTGAAAGACCAATGAGGCATCTCGATCTATCTCTATAGATCTTGATGCCTAATATGTAAGCAGCTTCTCCAAGGTACTTCATTGAAAAACACTTATTCAAGTAGGCCTTTATGCTATCCAAAAGTTCTATATCATTTCCCATCAATAGTATGTCATCCACATATAATATGAGAAATGCTACAGAGCTCCCACTCACTTTCTTGTAAACGCAGGCTTCTCCATAAGTCTGCACAAACCCAAACGCTTTGATCATTTCATCAAAGCGAATGTTCCAACTCCTAGATGCTTGCACCAGCCCATAGATGGAGCGCTGGAGCTTGCACACCTTGTTAGCATTCTTAGGATCGACAAAACCTTCCGGCTGCATCATATACAATTCTTCCTTGAGGAAACCGTTAAGGAATGCCATTTTGACGTCCATTTGCCATATCTCATAATCATAGAATGCGGCAATTGCTAACAAGATTCGGACGGACTTCAGCTTCGCTACGGGTGAGAAGGTCTCATCGTAGTCAACCCCTTGAACTTGTCGGTAACCCTTAGCGACAAGCCGAGCTTTATAGATGGTAACATTACCATCCGCGTCCGTCTTCTTCTTAAAGATCCATTTATTTTCTATCGCTCGCCGATCATCGGGCAAGTCTGTCAAAGTCCATACTTTGTTTTCATACATGGATCCTATCTCGGATTGCATGGCTTCAAGCCATTTGTTGGAATCTGGGCCGCCATCGCTTCTTCATAGTTCGAAGGTTCACCGTTGTCTAACAACATGATTTCCAGGACAGGGTTGCCATACCATTCTGGTGTGGAACGTGTCCTTGTGGACCTACGAAGTTCAGTAGCAACTTGATCCGAAGTACCTTGATCATCATCATTAACTTCCTCTCTAGTCGGTGCAGGCACCACAGAAACATCTTCCTGAGCTGCGCTACTTTCCAGTTCAAGAGGCAGTACTTCATCAAGTTCTACTTTCCTCCCACTTACTTCTTTCGAGAGAAACTCTTTCTCCAGAAAGGACCTGTTCTTTGCAACAAAGATCTTGCCTTCGGATCTGAAGTAGAAGGTATACCCAATAGTTTCCTTAGGGTATCCTATGAAGACACATTTTTCCGACTTGTGTTCGAGCTTTTCAGGTTGAAGTTTCTTGACATAAGCATCGCATCCCCAAACTTTTAGAAACGACAGCTTAGGTTTCTTCCCAAACCATAATTCATACGGTGTCGACTCAACGGATTTAGACGGTGCCCTATTTAAAGTGAATGTAGCTGTCTCTAAAGTGTATCCCCAAAATGATAGCGGTAAATCGGTAAGAGACATCATAGATCGCACCATATCCAATAGAGTGCGATTACGACGTTCGGACACACCATTACGCAGAGGTGTTCCAGGCGGCATGAGTTGTGAAACAATTCCACATTTTCTTAAGTGCGTACCAAATTCGTGACTCAAATATTCTCCCCCAGGATTTGATCGTAAGAACTTTATTTTTCTGTCACGTTGATTCTCTACCTCACTCTAAAATTCCTTGAACTTTTCAAAGGTCTCAAACTTGTGTTTCATTAAGTAGACATACCTATATCTACTTAAGTCACCAATGAGGGTGAGAACATAACGATAGCCACCGCGAGCCTCAACGCTCATTGGACCGCACACATCAGTATGTATGATTTCCAATAAGTTGGTTGCTCGCTCCCTTGTTCCGGAGAACGGAGTCTTGGTCATTTTGCCCATGAGGCATGGTTCGCATGTGTCAAATGATTCATAATCAAGAGACTCCAAAAGTCCATCTGCATGGAGCTTCTTCATGCGTTTGACACCAATGTGACCAAGGCGGCAGTGCCACAAGTATATGGGACTATCATTATCAACCTTACATCTTTTGGTATTCACACTATGAATATGTGTAACATCACGTTCGAGATTCATTAAGAATAAACCATTGACTAGCAGGGCATGACCACAAAACATATCTCTCATATAAATAGAACAACCATTATTTCTCAGATTTAAATGAGTAGCCATCCCGCATTAAACAAGATCTAGATACAATGTTCAGGCTCAAAGCTGACACTAAATAAAAAATTATTGAGGTTTAAAACTAATCCCGTAGGTAAATGTAGAGGCAGCGTGCCGACGGCGATCACATCGACCTTGGAACCATTCCCGACGCGCATCGTCACCTCGTCCTTCGCCAGTCTCCGCTTATTCCGCAGCTCCTGTTTTGAGTTACAAATATGAGCAACCGCACCGGTATCAAATACCCAGGAGCTACTACGAGTACTGGTAAGGTACACATCAATAACATGTATATCACATATACCTTTGGTGTTGCCGGCCTTCTTGTGCGCTAAGTACTTGGGGTAGTTCCGCTTCGAGTGACCGTTTCCCTTGCAATAAAAGCACTCAGTCTCAGGTTTGGGTCCATGCTTTGGCTTCTTCCCGGCAACTGGCTTATCGGTCATGGCAACTCCCTTGCCGTCCTTCTTGAAGTTCTTCTTACCCTTGCCTTTCTTGAAACTAGTGGTTTTATTGACCATCAACACTTGATGTTCCTTTTTGATCTCCACCTCCGCTGATTTCAGCATTGAATATACCTCAGGAATGGTTTTCACCATCCCCTGCATATTGAAATTCATCACAAAGCTCTTGTAGCTAGGTGGAAGCGACTGGAGGATTCTGTCGACGACCGCGTCATCCGGGAGATTAACTCCCAGCTGAGACAAGCGGTTGTGCAACCCAGACATTTTGAGTATGTGCTCGCTGACAGAACCATTCTCCTCCATCTTACAACTGTAGAACTTGTCGGAGACTTCATATCTCTCGACCCGGGCATGAGCTTGGAAAACCATTTTTAGCTCTTGGAACATCTCATATGCTCTGTGCTGTCAAAACATTTTTGGAGCCCCGGTTCTAAGCTGTAAAGCATGCCGCACTGAACCAGGGAGTAATCATCACTACGTGACTGCCAGGCGTTCATAACGTCTTGAGTTGCTGGGAAAACGGGTGCTTCACCTAGCGGTGCATCTAGGACATATGCTTTCTTGGCAGCTATGAGGATAATCCTGATGTTCCGGACCCAGTCCGTATAGTTGCTACCATCGTCTTTCAGCTTGGTTTTCTCTAGGAATGCATTGAAGTTGAGGGCAACATTAGCGTGGGCCATTTGATCTACAAGACATATTGCAAAGATTTTAGACTAAGTTCATGATAATTAAGTTCATCTAATCAAATTATTTAATGAACTCCCACTCAGGCAAACATCCCTCTAGCCATCTAAGTGATACATGATCCGAGTCAACTAGGCCATGTCCGATCATCACGTAAGACGGACTAGTCATCATCGGTGAACATCTTCATGTTGATCGTATCTGCTATACGACTCATGTTCGACCTTTCGATCTCTTGTGTTCCGAGGCCATGTCTGTACATGCTAGGCTTGTCAAGTCAACCTAAGTGTTCTGCATGTGTAAATCTGGCTTACACCCATTGTATGCGAATGTTAGAATCTATCACACCTGATCATCACGTGGTGCTTTGAAACAACGAACTTTTGCAACGGTGCACAGTTAGGGGGAACACTTTCTTGAAATTTTATGAGGGATCATCTTATTTATGCTACCGTCGTTCTAAGCAAATAAGATGCAAAAACATGATAAACATCAGATGCAATCACATAGTGACATGATATGGCCAATATCATTTTGTTCCTTTTGGTCTCCATCTTCGGGGCGCCATGATCATCATCGTCACCGGCATGACACCATGATCTCCATCATCATGATCTCCATCATCGTGTGTTCATGAAGTTGTCTCGCCAACTATTACTTCTACTACTATGGCTAACGGCTTAGCAATAAAGTAAAGTAATTACATGGCATTATTCAATGACACGCAGGTCATACAATAAATTAAGACAACTCCTATGGCTCCTGCCGGTTGTCATACTCATCGACATGCAAGTCGTGATTCCTATTACAAGAACATGATCAATCTCATACACCACATATATTTCATTCAGCACATCCTTTTGGCCATATCACATCACACGGCATATGCTGCAAAAACAAGTTAGACGTCCTCTAATTGTTGCTGCAAGTTTTTACGTGGCTGCTATATGTTTCAAGCAAGAACGTTTCTTACCTACGCCAAAACCACAACATGATATGACAATTTCTATTTACCCTTCATAAGGACCCTTTTCATCGAATCCGATCCGACTAAAGTGGGAGAGACAGACACCCGCTAGCCACCTTATGCAACTAGTGCATGTCAGTCGGTGGAACCTGTCTCACGTAAGCGATGTGTAAGGTCCGTCCGAGCCGCTTCATCCCACGATGCCGCCGAATCAAGATAAGACTAGTAGTGGCAAGTAAATTGACAAAATCGGCGCCCACAACAACTTGTGTTCTACTCGTGCATAGAAACTACGCATAGACCTAGCTCATGATGCCACTGTTGGGGATCGTTGAAGAAATTAAAAAAATTCTACGCATCACCAAGATCAATCTATGGAGAAACTAGCAATGATAGAGGGGAGTTCATCTTCATACCCTTGAAGATCACGAAACGGAAGCGTTGCAAGAACGCGGATGAAGGAGTCGTACTCGTAGCGATTCAGATCGCGGTGGATTCCGATCTAAGCGCCGAACAACGGCACCTCCGCATTCAACACACATGCAACCCGGTGACGCCTCCCGCGCCTTGATCCAGCAAGCAGGAGGGAGAGGTTGAGGAAGACAGCTCCAGCAGCCGCATGACGACGTGGTGGTGGTGGAGCAACAGTTCTCTGGCAGGGCTTTGCCAAGCTCAAACGGAGGAGGAGAGGTGTTGGAGAGGGGGAGGGCTGCACCTTGGATGTGGTGTGTCTGCCCTCCCTTCTCCCATCTATTTATAGGGTGAAGGGGGAAGGGGGCCGGCCCCTCTAGATGAGATCTAGAGGGGGAGGGGGGCGACGGCCAAGGGGAGGCTTGCCCCCCAAACCAATGGGGGCGCCCCCCTTAGGGTCCCCCAACCCTAGGTGCATGGTCCCTAGGGGGGATGGCACCCAACCCACTTAGGGGCTGGTTCCCTTCCACATACAGCCCATAAGGCCCTCCGGGGTAGGTGGACCCTCCCGGTGGACCCCCGGAACCCCTCCGGTGGTCCCGGTACAATACCGGCAAAACCCCTAAATACTTCCAGTGACCGTATGATGACTTCCCATATATAAATCTTCACCTCCGGACCATTCCGGAACTCCTCGTGACATCCGGGATCTCATCCTGGACTCCGAACAACATTCGGTAATCACATACAAATCTTCCCTATAACCCTAGCGTCATTGAACCTTAAGTGTGTAGACCCTACGGGTTCGGGAATCATGCAGACATGACCGAGACAGCTCTCCGGCCAATAACCAACAGCGGGATCTAGATACCCATGTTGTCTCCCACATGTTCCACGATGATCTCATCGGATGAACCACAATGTCAAGGATTTAAGCAATCCCGTATACAATTCCCTTTGTTAATCGGTACGTTACTTGCCCGAGATTCGATCGTCGGTATCCCAATACCTCGTTCAATCTCGTTACCGGCAAGTCACTTTACTCGTTTCTTGATTGTTGGGGATATAACTATTTGTGTAAGCCGCCTAGGAGGGGCCGGGTTATGCAAAAAGGATTCACCAGAGAGAAGCTCAAGATCAAAACATGAAGATGGCGGTTCATAGAGAGCTTAAGGACCACAGGCGACTTAAGGCCCGTTGTAATAAACCGCTATAGTAACATTACTTGTATCATAAGGTAGACTTTACTAGTCACCGAGCCGGACATTGTTTATAAGCCGGCCGGGACTCTGTAAGCCGCAGGACGTCCACCCGTGTATATAAGGGGACGACCCGCTGGCGGCTTAGGGCAAGAAACAACTCATCAAGAGCTAGGCATAGCGTATCTCGCTCCCTGGTCATCGAAACATCAATACCAACCCAACTAGACGTAGGCCTTACCTTCACCGTAAGGGGCCGAACTAGTATAAAAACCCCTCGTGTCCTTTGTCCCGATTAACCCCTTCAAGCTTCCTAGTTGCGATGGCTCCACAACTAAGTCCTTTCACGAGGACATCTGACGTGACAATTCCACGACAGTTGGCGCCCACCATGGGGCCAGCGCACGGTGGCTTTGAGTTCTTGAAGGGCAACTTCGAAGGGCTCAAGGGATACGTAGTAGGCCGGATGACCAAGAGTCGTCGCGGCAAGATCTACATCGATGACGAAGGCTGGGGCCCCGACGCCGGCTCAATTGAGTACGGGTACCGGGTCCCCTTCGGAGGGATCCACGTCTTCATCGGCTGGAGTGGTGAGCCGGGGCCTGAGCCGGACAACTGCACCGACCTCGTCGAGACGGCTCAGCATGCGAAACCCGCCCGAGCTCAACCCGGCATGAAGCGTGTCTTTGTGGGCTGCGTCCATGGTGAAGAGCTTTCTGAAGGACCCGAAGATGGTGGTGAGACGGCCGTCCACTCTGATGGTGATTCGTCCGCCGGTTCAACAGATTCTCTGTATCAAGTTCAAGATGGAGTGCTCGGGAGCTGTTCCGATGGTTTCAGTATTCCGGACCCCTATGAGTCGCCGAATTGGGCAGGAGTCTTTATGGCTGGGACTCAACCCGGACAAAACTCTACAGCTGCGACTACAGTTACTTCCAGGTTAGGAGCAGCCGGGGCAGGAGGCCCTGTGCGCCCATCGGCTCAAGTGCTGATAGACCTCATGGACAAGCTTATGGCCCTGTTAACCGCCACGGTCATCCCTGCGAACAAAGATGAGCATGACATGGAGGTAGCACGGGTACGTGAGGAGATAGCTCAGGCCAAGGGGGCCTTAGCAGCTGAGGATACTAGACTGGCTACGGAGCGGGCGGCTCTCGACGCACGGGCACAACGGTTGCAGTCAGAGGCTTACCAGCTCACGATGAGTCTAAACGCGTCCAATGAGGTAATGAGGAGGAGACACCAGAAGACCCAATCCCGGTTACCTCCGAATTACGGCCCTAGGGTTCTTTTTGCTACACCCGGGGCCGGCCCAAGTAACCCGCCCGATGCTAATCAGCTTATGACATCCGGAGCAGGAGGACCGACTCAACGTCGGGAGATGCCACCTCCTCATATGAGCATGGCGCCGCCGCGTTATGTGTCGATACCGGAGGGTCACTTTTCCAACCCTATGGAGAATTTAATCGCAGCGTCAGCGCGTCTGGCGGCTCTTCCAGTGGATGGTGATGATCCACCAGCGGTGGAGACCCGGAGGATCAGGGAACTTGTCCAGACGGCCCTGGCTTAGTTGGAGACCTATTCTTCCAGCCGGGATAGGATTCATTCAACCCCTCCGCCTTGGTTAGCACCGCCTCTTCAGAACCGGAGCCCGAGTTACAGCAGGCACATGGAGTCCGAAGCTTTATCAAGCAACACCCAACGCCGTGACCAGCATGGTGGCTATAACCCGGTGCGAGACCGAGTACGTCAGGAGAACGAACGGGCAACTCAACAGGCGGCTCAGCTGGCGGCTCATCAAGATATCCCAGAGTATCCAACAACTTCTATTGAGATGGGAGTAGCCACCAGAACCGGTGGTGTTCCTTGTTTGATACCGGCTTTGCGCAACGTGCGCCTTCCCAAGGACTTCAAGGGACCTCAAAAGGTGCCGAATTACACGGCCGACTTACAGCCTGGAGCGTGGATTGAGAGTTACGAGATGGCCATGGAGCTGTTGGAAGTCAGTGACGCGGCAATGGCTAAATACTTTACCATGATGTTAGATGGAACGGCCCGCTCTTGGTTAAAAGGTTTACCACCCAATTCCATTGGTTCGTGGGAGGAGTTAAAAGCCCGTTTATCCAAAACTTCAAGGACACCTGTAAGCAATCTATGTCAATCGTGGACTTGACGAATTGTAAGCAGTGGGAGGGTGAATCCACCACCCATTGGGTACGCCGAGTCAAGGAGATAATTCATTCATCTGATAAGATGGATGCCGGCTCTGCCGTCCTCATGCTGGAGAAAAATTGCAACTTTGAACCACTGAGGCAGAAATTGGGGCGCCTTAAGCGTGATTGCAGCGATATGGGAACGCTGATGGTGGCTTTAGTCAAATATGCCAATTCTGATTGTACCAAGGACCCCGCGTCTGACGATGAGAAGACAGGGAAGGGAAAGAAGAACGGCAATGGAAAGGGTCAACAGCACAACCCGGGGAATCAAAACGGGAATACGCGTAAGGTGGACGGCAACCCGGAGCTTGTGGCCAACGCCAGTACGCAGGGTAACAATCAGAGATGTAAGGGTAAGTGGCCTCGATCCGGTGGGTCAGGCCCATCCCTTGAACAACTACTCAATGAGCCCTGTCCAAAACACGGCACCCGGGAGCACCCCGCTACACACCTGTGGAAAGATTGTGCGATCATGAAGGCGTTTAAAAATTCCAATATCTTTGATGGTGGTCATGGACCTGGCGGAGGTTCAGGGGTCGGTGGCTTTCATGGTCCGGGCGGCGGTTCAAATTCCGGTTTTCAGGGACAGCCGGGTGGAAATAATCAGCAGCAATCTGGCCAGGGAGGACAGCAGCAGCAGCAGCAGTCGGGTTACCAAAGCCAACCGAAACAATTGAGCGGTGGGTAGTACCATGTGTTTACCACCAGCTTATGCAAACGTGACCAGAAGGTTCATAAGAGGGCTGTAAATTCGGTTGAGCCGGCAGTTCCTCGTTATTTGAGATGGTCAGAGCAACCCATCATTTGGAGCAGAGAGGATCATCCTCCACGCGTCGATAATCCGGGTCAGTTAGCCTTGGTGGTAGCGCCCCAGGTTGGCGGATATAAATTCACTAAGGTACTCATGGACGGAGGTAGCAACATCAATATACTCTATTATGAGACCTTCCAGCGTATGGGGTTGACAGAGAAGAATCTGAGAACATCCAACACTGTTTTCCATGGGGTGGTTCCAGGCAAGTCGGCTTACCCAGTTGGTAAGATTGAATTAGAGGTGGCCTTTGGAGATGAGTATGATTCCAGGGCTGAGAAGCTGACGTTTGAGGTGGTCAAGATCAGGAGTCCATATCACGCTCTATTTGGGCGACCGGCTTATGCTAAGTTCATGGCACGGCCGTGTTACGTTTACTTACAGCTCAAGATGCCGGGTTACAAGGGCACCATCACCGTGCATGGGAGTTGAAAGGTGGCCTCGGAATGTGAAGAAGGCGACGCGGCTTACGCTGAGACGGCCTGTGCCGCGGAGGAGCTCAAATTCTATCAAGACAACGTTGACCCGGCGAATATGACCTCCCTCAAAAAACCAACTACTGAGCATGACCCGGCGTTGAAGTTTAAATCGGCGGCCGAGACAAAGCTTGTTGACTTCACCCCGGGGGATGCCTCTAAGCAGTTCAGTATCAGTGCCAATTTGGATCCCAAATAGGAAAGCCCGCTCATCGAGTTCATCCGTGAGAACCGGGACATCTTTGCATGGAAACCTTCTGACATGCCGGGTGTACCGAGGGAACTCGCTGAGCACACTCTCAATATTGATCCGAAGTATAAGCCGGTCAGGCAGTTTCTCCGATGATTCAACGAAGAGAGATGGACAGCTATTGGGGAAGAGGTGGCCCGACTCTTAGCGGCCGGGTTTATTGTTGAAGTTTTTCATCCGGAGTGGTTGGCTAACCCGGTGCTGGTGCTCAAAAAGAACGGCACTTGGCGGATGTGTGTGGATTACACGGACTTAAACAAGGCTTGTCCGGCTGATCCCTTTGCTCTCCCCCGTATTGATCAAATCATTGATGCTACGGCGGGTTGTGAACATTTGAGCTTTTTGGATGCTTACTCTGGTTATCATCAGATCAAGATGGCAATTAAGGACCAGGAGAAGACAACTTTTATCACTCCGTTTGGGGCCTTCTGTTATGTATCTATGCCGTTTGGGCTCAAGAGTGCCCAGGCAACTTATCAGCGATGTGTGCAGAACTGTTTGCACGATCAAATTGGGCGCAATGTTCATGCTTATGTGGATGACATTGTGGTGAAGTACAGATAAAAGGAAACTTTAATATCTGACTTGAGAGAGACCTTTGACAATCTCCGGGTTTACAAGATAATGCTTAACCTGGCCAAGTGTGTGTTTGGTGTACCTGCAGGCAAGCTCTTGGGTTTTCTGGTGTCAAATAGAGGCATTGAAGCTAATCCAGAGAAGATCACGACGATTACCTCTCTGGCTAAGCCGGCGTGTATCAACGATGTTCAGCGCCTGGCGGGACGTGTTGCTGCTTTAAGCCGGTTCATAAGCCGGTTAGGGGAGAAGGCCTTACCGCTATATCAGATGATGAAGAAAACAGATACTTTCGTCTGGAGCGATGCTGCTAACACTGCCTTTGAAGATTCAAAGAGACAATTGTCTGAGCCACCGGTTCTTGCAGCTCCCATTGATAGAGAGCCGCTATTGTTATATGTGGCTGCTAACTCATGGGCCATCAGTGTTGCCATCGTGGTAGAGCGTAAGGAGGCAGGCAAGGAGCATCCGGTTCAACGGCCGGTTTACTACATCAGCGAGGTGCTCATTGAGTCTAAACAAAGGTATCCACACTGGCAGAAGCTTGTTTACGGTGTGTTCATGGCAAACCGGAAGCTGAAGCAGTACTTCCAAAGTCATCCTATAACGGTGGTAAGTTCATCCCCTTTGGGAGACATCATTCATAACAGGGAAGCCACATGACGAATTGCCAAGTGGGCTATTGAGCTTGGGCCTTATGATCTGAAGTATATGCCCCGTACTGCTATCAAATCTCAAGCCTTGGTGGATTTTATCAATGATTGGACAGAGTTGCAGGCACCTGAGAAGAAGCCGGACAATACGTATTGGACTATTCACTTTGATGGGTCCAGGCAGTTAGAAGGATCAGGGGCTGGAGTTGTCTTAACTTCCCCTCAAGGTGACAAATTTCGTTATGTGCTCTGGCTCATGTTTCCTTGTACTAACAATGCAGCTGAATACGAGGCCTTGCTCCATGGTCTCCGGATGGCTAAGGAGATGAATCTAAGCCGGGTAAGGTGCTTGGGCGACTCAGACCTCGTGGCTCAATAGGTCTCGGGCACATGGGATTCTAAGGATCCCCTTATGGCGGCTTATCGCCGTGAAGTGGATGTTGTAGCTGGGTACTTCAAAGGGTATCAGGTGGAGCACATTGATAGAAGGAAGAATGAGGCGGCCAATGCTTTAAGCCGGTTGGGCTCTCAGTGTAAGCCGGTTCCGCCTAACACCTTTCTTGATGTTCTGCATAATTCTTCTGTCAAGGTACCTACAGAGGAAGAGCTTGCAGTGCCAGACCCGAAGGCACAGTTGGTGGCCGCACTTCACGTCATCCCGGATTGGACATTGCCATACTTGGCTTATATGACCCGGGGAGAGCTTCCTGAGGATGAGACCTTGGCGAGACAAATTGTCAGGCGGTCCAAGTCCATGACAATTGTTAATGGCGAGTTACATCACCTCAGTGTCACAGGGGCGTTTTAGCGTTGTGTGTCACCTGCAGAGGGTCAAGCGATACTTCGAGAGATCCATGAAGGGGATTGTGGTCATCATGCTGGTTCAAAATCTCTGGTGGCCAAGGCATTCCGTCATGGTTTTAATTGGCTGACGGCTCATGCTGATGCAGAAGATCTTGTTAGCAAATGTGACGGTGTCAAAAATTTTCACGACGAGCTCATATGCAGGCTCAAGAATTGAGGATGATTCCAATTACTTGGTCGTTTGTAGTCTGGGGGCTTGACATGGTGGGACCTTTCAAAAGGTCTAAATATAAAAAGACACATCTCCTGGTGGCAGTGGATAAGTTTACAAAGTGGATTGAGGCAGAGCCGGTCAGTCAGTGTGATGCGGCCACAGCGGTTCAGTTCATCAAAAAGGTGATCTTTCGTTTTGGTTTTCCACATAGCATCATAACTAATAATGGCACTAATCTCTCCAAGGGTGCCATGGAAGAGTTCTGTCAACGGGAACATATCCGGCTTAACGTTTCGGCTGTTGCTCATCCTCAATCCAATGGTCAAGCAGAGAGAGCTAATCAGGAGATCTTAAGGGGTATCAAACCACGGCTCTTGGTCCCCTTACAGCGAACTCCGGGTTGTTGGGTGGAAGAGTTACCCTCTGTGCTGTGGAGCATTAACATGACGCCTAACAGATCCACGGGTTATACACCTTTTTTCATGGTTTATGGAGCAGAAGCAGTTCTACCGAGTGATATCCGACACGACTCACCCCGTGTGGCGGCTTACATTGAGGCTGATAATGAAAAAGCTTGACAGGAGGCACTTGACTTGTTGGATGAAGAGAGAGACTTGGCAATAGCCCGCTCAGCGATTTACCAGCAAGACCTTCGTCGCTATCACAGCCGCCGGGTCAGAAGCAGAACCTTTCAGGAAGGCGATTTAGTGCTCCGGCTCATCCAGGATCAGTCCGATATGCACAAGCTATCCCCTCCTTGGTAAGGACCCTTTGTAGTCAGCAAGAATCTGAACAACGGGTCATACTACCTCATCGATATTCGAGAGTACAAAGACTCATGTAAGTCAGAGGAGGAGACCCGCCGGCCGTGGAATATAGCCCATCTTCGGCCTTACTATACTTGAGCCACCGGCTCTTTAGATGTATATATTTTTTGACAATGTATATATTATATAAGTAATAAAGCAGGACCTCTGTCCTTTTTTCACCCTCAAAAAGAAAAAAGAAAGTGTATATGTCTTTTTGACAGGTGGTGGAAACAACCAATAGGGACTGGATCATATTTGAATCCGGCTTTCCTTTTGGTCCGGCTTATGATCATATCTGAATCTAGCCATGATCACTTGGGGGCTTCCTGTTCAAACATAGGTCGTATCCGAACCAAAGAGAACATAGCTGTCGAATCCCACTTGATCGACATACTTGCCAAACCTACTTGGGGGCTTCTTGATCATATTTGAATCACAGCTTAACCCCTTTAGGTTTGACATGGATCGTATGTGAATCAGCGTCATTAAACAAATCTTATGGTCACTTGGGGGCTTCCTGTTCAAACATAGGTCGTATTCAAACCAAAGAGAACATAGCTGTCGATGCCCACTTGATCGGCATCGCCAAACCATTGGGGGCTATATGATCGTATCCGAATCTTAGCTTAACCCCTTTGGAATGGTTTACTGATCATATCCGAATCAGAAGCCTGTAAAGTATTTTGATTATCCTGAAACCTTGTGGAAAACATTATGAGATGTTTTTTGCCTTGCCGGTTTAATATTCATCACCCCAGGTTGTTAAGTGCCGGGGGAACATTATATGAGCCGGAAAGATTATCAAAGGATCGCATGTATGCTATTATGCTTAAGTTTAACAAAATAATCTTAAACCAGCCTGCATATAAGTCTTTTGGTTTTTGTTCCGGGTTATCAATACTTTCTGTGCAGAATAAGGCAAGCAAAATTTAAAATGCCAAGGAAGTAAAAGCCAGAAATATACAGCCATGGCGGCTTACGGAAAGTGGTAAGTAATGAGAACATGCACGAAGGCATGAAGAGCGTTGGGAAGTTCTTTCTACCCTATTACAAGACTCCCCGAGTCTGAATAAATGAAGCATTGTTTTTTGGCCAAGCACCTGGCGATTCATTCCTTTGGCAGGCTTGAAGGCTCCGGGTTATCCTTCTCCGCTTCTCCGTCGGCTGTTTTGTCCTGGAAAGTTGACGAGGCCCAGTCAATGCCGCTCAAACCTTCAAACTCAGCTTCATCATCTATTAAACCGGCCGGGTCCACTTCAGGGGCAAAAGTATGCTTATGAATTGGAGGGATCAGGCTGATTTGATCATATGGAGCGTGGGATTCTCCGGTTTTCACTGTCATGAGCCGACGCATACTTGCTAAGGTCAGTGTCGTTTCCAATAAGGGTGGCTACCGGACGTATGGCTCTAACGCAGGCGGTGAAGTCATGATCATCAAAGGCATTGCCGTCTTCCTTTAAACTCGGGTATCCAAGAGCAAGGTTTGTCGGGTCTAATTCTGGGAGCCATGCTTTGGCCCGGCTCAATGCGGCTACGGCCCCGGCTCTTGAGGATGAACGCCTTAAGTCTTGGATCCGCTGAGGAAGAAAGTCAAGGCTCTTCAATACGTCTTGCAAAAGGCGGGGATGTGGAGTTGATAAGGCTACAACGGCCAAGGCACGTTGTGTCCCGGAGTATAGCTGTTCCACTAACGTGTAAACTGCTTTAAGCTTGATCAACGTGTTCTGCTTCAGGTTGATACTCCTGGAACCTGTATGTGCACAAGCATAAACAGTCAGCCAGAAGTAATTATTACAATAGTCATTTTAAGGTTACAATGTTTAAGGCTGTTTCACAATAACTTGCCAAAGATGGCTGAGACCATTTGGGATATCTGCTGTTTTAAGTTGGACAGCTCGGTTGTTGCTTCTGCAAGAGATGCTTCGGCTGTCTCGGCCCGAGTCACCAGGGAAGCCTTCTCATCATCCCAAGTTTTCTTCTCTGACTCAAAATTCTTCTTTAGCTTCTCATTTTCAGAGAAACTAAATTCAAATTTGGAGTTAGCCTTCTGCGTCTCAAGCTCTTGTGTTTCCAGATGACTCTTCAGGGCGGCAAGCTCTGATTCAAATTGACTTATGACTGCCTGCATTGACACCGGGTTATGGTAAGGATTCTAGTAAGGTAACATTCAAGTCCCGAGCACTTTACAAGTAAAGATACTTGGCACTTGGGGGC
The DNA here is from genome assembly GCF_018294505.1 of Triticum aestivum. Taxonomy (NCBI): domain Eukaryota; kingdom Viridiplantae; phylum Streptophyta; class Magnoliopsida; order Poales; family Poaceae; genus Triticum; species Triticum aestivum. The sequence continues at coordinate 609,751,725 of NC_057807.1, read as the reverse complement.
TAATGTATGCTAAAGAATTTTTAACTTTATCCTGCCGGGTCACACATATTAAGTCTCAAGCACCTTACAAGTAAAGATACTTGACACTTGGGGGCTAATGTATGCGGAAGAATTTTCAACTTTATCCTGATGGGTCACACATATTAAGTCTCAAGCACCTTACAAGTAAAGATACTTGACACTTGGGGGCTAATGTGTATTGCAAATTCAAAAGCCTTATGTTATAACCGGGTTAAGTAAATTCCTTTTGAGCCGGATAAGTTAAACAGGTAAAGCAGATTTCTTAAGTCTACAGCATATTTGTTCAATAAGCAATAGACTTGGGGGCTGGTACAGTATGTAAAGACTCAGGTAAAAAGTATAAGTAATACCTCAGATTTGTGCTGTATTTGTTTCCCCATGTCAATTTCCAGGTCACGACTGTTATGCACTTGATTCAGATAGCCCGAGACTATATCACCAATGCTTAAGTGAGTATAATCAGCAATGTCCTGCTTGGCTTTTCGGCGTTGGGAAAATTCTTCCTTGGCGGTACATTTGGCAAGGACGGTAGGCCGTCCTGGTTCAACAAACTGAGACTTCACAATTTCAACTTCCGGTGCATTTGTTTTGACCGGACTAGGAGTTTCCGGGTCACTTGTGTGGAGAGTATCTCCGGCAGGTGGATCAGAAGTTGGCATTGGAATATTAGAAGCCGGATCTGGCGGTGGCTGATGGGCAGAGCTGTCTGGAACAGATGCATTAATCACCGGTTCAGCTACGACCGGTTCTTTGGATGGTTTATTCTTCCTTGCCCGTTTACTAGGCTTCACTTGCATGCTGTTAACAAAATCAGAAGGATGAATATGCAAGCATGGGTAAAGTAAACGTGCATAAGGTTACATTACCCGGGAGCAGTTTTGAAAGTCGGCATGTTTGACTGCATGGATTCACCGGAAGAAGGAGAAGTATCCTGGTAATTGGAGTCGGACGAATTGAGAGAATGACGAATTAAGCCTGCTAAAGGTAAAACAGAATGTAAATCGGAGATAACCTCAGTCCGACGCTTCCTGGTTACGTCAGGTAAGCCAGAGGAAAGTTCTGCATCCTTGTTGTTCCGGGTCTGCCTCCGGCTCTCAAGCTGTTGTTGCTTCAAAAGAAATTGAGGATCTTGGCAAAGGCTCTGAGTCGGAGGAGATTATAGTTACCTCTTCATTGGCTGCTCGACTGTTCCCCGTATCCTCCTGAAGGGATAGAATGTCAGACAGGTGATAACAAGGGACTTAAGAAAATTTAAAGATTACCTCGTCATCATCGGAAGAGCTATCCTCCAATCTGAGTAAGTCGGAGGCGCTGGGTTTCTTCTTCTTTGAGGTTCCTGCCTTGGCGGCTTTCCTTTTAGCTTTCTTGGTCGTCCTAGCTTGTTTGGCAGCTTCATGGTCATATTTGGCTTTCCAGAAGTTATCATTGGTCTGTGGAAAAAGTTAAGGAATTATAAGTACCAAGAAAGGTATAGTATAGCAATAAGTATTTGTTACGATTGATAACTTACTGCGGGGGCCGGGTTATTCTTCCAAAATGGAAGTAAGCAGAAGGTGTTGCTCGTCACAGTGCCTTCCTTCAGCAGTGACTGGGTTGTAGCATCCACCACGTCATCTGGTAAGTCGTCAGGGCTATGGTGTAACAGATCATTCTTTTCGCCTGTATAAGTACACATTAAGCCGGGACGGCGGCTTAATGGAAGTATTCGCCAAGTGACCCAGACTCGGACCAGATCGATGCTGTTTAAACCATTTCCCAAGAGAGCTTTAATCTTCCTGATAGTGGAATTGAGAGGCACGCGTTCAAGGGTTGTCAGCTTGTCTGGTAGCTGATGGTTAGACTCAAGGCGCAAGGCGCAAAAGCCGGGCAGAGGTTTTTCATCAGCCAGAGAAGTGTCCTGACAGTAGAACCACGTATGGTTCCAAGATTTTGGGTGACTCAGTAACTCAGCATAAGGGAAAAGACAGTCTCTCCGTCGCTGGATTGAGATGCCGCCAAGTTCAAGACTGGGCCCATTCGGACGTTCATTTTGCTGGTTCATGTAAAAAACTTCCCTGAACAATAGCAGACTTGGCTCTTCACCCAGGTACACCTCGCAGAAGACTTGAAAATTACAAATATTTGACACGGAATTGGGTCCAATGTCTTGAGGTCTAAGGTCAAAGAAATTCAAAACTTCCCTGAAGAATTTTGAGCCGGGAGGAGCAAATCCACGGCTCATATGATCCGTAAAAATTATTACTTCCCCTGCTTTGGGGTGAGGCTTTTCTTCAGACGGGTCAGGGGCACGGTAAGACATGATACCTTTTTTGGCAGATGCCCAGATTTCACAAACTCAGCTAGTTTGCTATTGGTAACTATGGATGGAACCCAATTGCAAGTTACAGGAGCCTTGGTAGCCTTAGGAGCCATCACAGCAATTGGCCTATGGAAAAACAAGAAGATCCGGTTCAATTTTAACCCGGGAGAAAAATCCTAATTAGTCAAAGCAGCGGCTTAATGAGGGGCCTAATGATATAAGGATAACTGTGCAAACAATATTTAAGCCGCCACAACTATCAACAGCAGTTCAAAAATTGTTCGGATCATTTATTTAAACCGGACACCTTGACAGTTGTGTTTCAGGGCATTTACTAGAAGAGGTTTCTGCTTGATAAAAACAAGTTTCACAGATAACAGTTATTACTCTGGATCAAAATATTGCTTCAAAAAGGAACTTTTCTAGACCTAAAAACAGGGCAGAGAAGTTCGTACACTCGAAGAGGGTTTCCAAACAAGGGAAATGAGATCTATTTCTATGCAAGGTCAGCGCAAACAAGTACCACGACAGTTCTACGCAGTTTCTACGATCTAAGCAGGGCACTGGAGGTAAGAACTAGTGAGGGTTTGCGTCGGACAGTGAAGAACGCCAACGAACTCGACAAAGTCCTAATGCAGATTTGAGAAAGGGAACGAGAGGAACTGACAGATGCGGACGAGCTGCGGAGGTGCACCATCAATCTCTGGTCGGAGTCAGGTTCATGCAGCGGCCTGAGTCGGGGAAGACAAGGGGTTCGACGGTGGCGGCGGCAGAGTTCGAGAAGAGGCAAGAGGAAGAAGACGACTGAGGGAAAGACCTAGGTCGCCCTATTTATAAGAGAAGACTGACCGCGAGGGCGCAAAAAACGAGGAGATAACATTTATTATCCAGCGGCTCTAGCGCCTCGATTCTTGGGATGGTCAGTAAAAACAAAGATCCGTTGAAGATATGACGGAATAAAGATAAAGTTTTATTGAAGATGACGTCACGATGATTCAACCCGGATCTAGATGATGACGTCACGGCGGGTTAATTTTTTTTGCACAGGACAAAAGACTGCAGGACAGTTCATAAGGTATTTTAAGATTGACATGAACAGGTTCAAATCAATCTGGGGCCTAATGTTGGGGATATAACTATTTGTGTAAGCCGCCCAGGAGGGGGCGGGTTATGCAAAAAGGATTCACCAGAGAGAAGCCCAAGATCAAAACATGAAGATGGCGGTTCATATAGAGCTTAAGGCCCACAGGCGACTTAAGGCCCGTTGTAATAAACCGCTATAGTAACATTACTTGTATCATAAGGTAGACTTAACTAGTCACCGAGCCGGACATTGTTTATAAGCCGTCCGGGACTCTGTAAGCCGCAGGGCGTCCACCCGTGTATATAAGGGGACGACCCGCTGGCGGCTTAGGGCAAGAAACAACTCATCGAGAGCTAGGCATAGCGTATCTCGCTCCCTGGTCATCGAAACATCAATACCAACCCAACTAGACGTAGGCCTTACCTTCACCGTAAGGGGCCGAACTAGTATAAAAACCCCTCGTGTCCTTTGTCCCGATTAACCCCTTCAAGCTTCCTAGTTGCGATGGCTCCACAACTAAGTCCTTTCACGAGGACATCTGACGTGACAATTCCACGACAGTAATGATCCCATGACCAACTACTTAGTCACATTGAGCTCATTATGATGATGCATTACTGAGTGGGCCCAGAGATACCTCTCCGTCATACAGAGTGACAAATCCCAGTCTTGATTCATGCCAACCCAACAGACGCTTTCGAAGATACCTGTAGTGCACCTTTATAGCCACCCTGTTACGTTGTGACGTTTGGTACACCCAAAGCATTCCTACGGTATCCAGGAGTTGCATAATCTCATGGTCTAAGGAAATGATACTTGACATTAGAAAAGCTTTAGCAAACGAACTACGCGATCTTGTGATATGCTTAGGATTGGGTCTTGTCCATCACATCATTCTCCTAATGATGTGATCCGGTTATCAATGACATCCAATGTCCATAGTCAGGAAACCATGACCATCTGTTGATCAACGAGCTAGTCAACTAGAGGCTTACTAGGGACATGTTGTGGTCTATGTATTCACACATGTATTACGGTTTCCGGTTAATACAATTATAGCACGAACAATAGACAATTATCATGAACAAGGAAATAAATAATAACCATTTTATTATTGCCTCTAGGGCATATTTCCAACATCAATTCCATCTATCATCAAGTGTCGGCGGGGGACATAGAGATTTGCAAGATACATATTGATCTAAATGTTGCAAACCCGTTGACTAAGCCTCTTCCACGAGCAAAACATGATCAACGCCAAAGCTCCATGGGTGTTAGAATCATTACTATGTAATCTAGATTATTGACTCTAGTGCAAGTGGGAGACTGAAGGAAATATGCCCTAGAGGTAATAGTAAAGTTATTATTTATTTCCTTATTTCATGATAAATGTTTATTATTCATGCTAGAATTGTATTAACCAGAAACTTAGTACATGTGTGAATACATAGACAAAACAAATTGTCCCTAATATGCCTCTACTTAACTAGCTCGTCAATCAAAGATGATCATGTTTCCTAACCATAGACATGTGTTACCATTTGATGAACGTGATCACATCATTAGGAGAATGATGTGATGGACATGACCCATCTGTTAGCTTAGCATTATGATCGTGACAGTTTCATTGCTACTGCTTTCTTCATGACTTTTACATGTTCCTCAGACTATGAGATTATGCAACTCCCGAATACTGGAGGAACACTTTGTGTGCTACCAAACGTCACAACGTAAATGGGTGATTATAAAGGTGCTCTACAGGTGTCTCCGAAGGTGTTTGTTGGGTTGGCATAGATCAAGATTAGGATTTGTTACTCCGTGTTTCGGAGAGGTATCTCTGGGCCCTCTCGGTAATGCTCATCACTATAAGCCTTGCAAGCATTGTAACTAATGAGTTAGTTGCAGGATGAAGTATTACGGAATGAGTAAAGAGACTTGTCGGTAATGAGATTGAACTAGGTATGATGATACCGATGATCGAATCTCGGGCAAGTAACATACCGATGACAAAGGGAACAACGTATGTTGTTATGCGGTTTGACCGATAAAGATCTTCGTAGAATATGTAGGAGCCAGTATGAGCATCCAGGTTCCGCTATTGGGTATTGAACGGAGATGTGTCTCGGTCGTGTCTACATTGTTCTCGAACCCATAGGGTCCGCACGCTTAACGTTCGATGACAGTATGTATTATGAGTATGTGTTTTTGATGACCGAAGTTTGTCCAGAATCCCGGATGAGATCACGGACGTGATGAGGAGTCTCTAAATGGTCAAGACACAAAGGTTGATATATTGGACGGCTATGTTCGGACATCGGAAGTGTTTCGGAGTAGTTTCGGATAAAACTGGAGTGCCAGAGGGTTAGCAGAACCCCCCGGGGGAACTAATGGGCCACATGGGCCTTAGTGGAGAGAGAGAGGGGTGGTGAGGGCAGGCCATGTGCCCCTCCCCCTTGAGTCTGAATTAGACTAGGAGGGGGGCGGCGCCCCCTTTCCTTCTCCCTCTCCCTCTCCATCCTTCCCCCTCTTTCCCTCTTGGTGGAATCCTACTAGGACTAGTAGTCCTAGTAGGACTCCCCTTGATGGGACGCGCCAAGGAGGGCTGACCGACCTCCCCTTGCTACTTTATATACGGGGGCAGGGGCATCCTAGAAGACAAAAGTTTCTCTCCCAACCGTGTGCGGTGCCTGTTGGGGAACGTAGTAATTTCAAAATTTCCTACGCACATGCAAGATCATGGTGATGCATAGCAATGAGAGGGGAGAGTGTGTTGTCCATGTACCCTCATATACCGTAAGCGGAAGCGTTATGACAATGCGGTTGATGTAGTCGTACGTCTTCACGATCGACCGATCCTAGTACCGAACATACGGCACCTCCGCGATCTACACACGTTCATCTCGGTGACGTCCCATGAACTCATGATCCAGCAGAGTGTCGAGGGAGAGCTTCGTCAGCACGAGGCATGATGATGGTGATGACGAAGCTACCAGCACAGGGCTTCGCCTAAGCACTACTACGATATGACCGAGGTGGATTATGGTGGAGGGGGGTACCGCACACGGCTAAGAGATCAATGATCAACTTGTGTGTCTATGGGGTGCCCCCTGGCCACGTATGTAAAGTAGGGAGGGAGGAGGAGGCCGACTGAAAGGATCGATATAGTTGACTAGAGGGGGGTGAATAGGCAACTAACACTTTTTAATCTTTTCTTTACCAATTTAAACTTTGCATCAAAGTAGGTTGTCTAGATATGCAACTATGTGAGCAACCTATATGATGCAATAACAACTAGTACATAAGCAAGCAAGGTAAACAACACAAATAAGCTTGCACAAGTAAAGGCACGAGATAACCAAGAGTGGAGCCGGTGGAGAGGAGGATGTGTTACCGAAGTTCCTTCCTTTTGAGGGGAAGTACGTCTCCGTTAGAGCGGTGTGGAGGCACAATGCTCCCCAAGAAGCCACTAGGGCCACCGTAATCTCCGCACGCCCTCACACAATGCGAGACGCCATGATTCCACTATTGGTTCCCTTGAAGGCGGCGACCGAACCTTTACAAACAAGGTTGGGGCATTCTCCACAACTTAATTGGAGGCTCCCAACGACACCATGAAGCTTCACCACAATGGACTTTGGCTCCGAGGTGACCTCAACCGTCTAGGGTGCTCAAACACCCAAGAGTAACAAGATCCGCTAGGGATTAGTGGGGGGAATCCAATATCTCTTGGTGGAAGTGTAGATCAGGGCCTTGTCACCCAATCCCGAGCAAATCAACAAGTTTGATTGGCTAGGGAGAGAGATCGGCCGAAAATGGAGCTTGGAGCAACAATGGAGTTTAGGGTTGGAAGAGGTGAGTCTTCTTGGAGAAGAAGACCCCCTTATATAGTGGGGGGACAATTCCAACCGTTACCCACCACTCAGCACGCGACCCACGGAACTACCGCACCACAGGCGCGGTACTACCACACGGGCCTGTCGTACTACCGCAGCGGACTGCGGTACTACCGTGGGCACGGCAGAGCCCAGACCTGAAAAAGGAGCACAGATAGGGCGCGGTAGATCCGCAGGTGTTGTACTACCGCGGCCCCATGCAGTACTACCACATGACAGCCATAGGCCAGGCCAGGTAGGCACATATGTAAAAAATTACATCTGTGACTACCTCCGCTGAGAAATTGTCGTGCGGAAATCTGACACGGAACTACCGCGACCAAGGGTGTGGTACTACCGTGAAGGGTGCGGATGTAAAAAATTACATCCGCCCCTACCTCCGCTCTTGCTGCTGTACCTGGCCAGGCGCCACGGTACTACCGCGCCGCAGCACGGTACTACCGCGTAGAGCGCGGATGTAAAATATTACATCCGCGCCTACTACCGCTTGAGCAGCGGCGCCAGTCCAGAACTCACGGTACTACCGCTCTGAGGAGCGGTACTACCGTGGGAGCCCATGGTACTACCGTGTCGAAGCCCGATACTACCGCTGGCTCCAGCGGTAGTACCACTCTAAAGAGCAGTACTACCGCTAGCCTGAGAAGAGTAACACTGAGACCTTCATTTCGCAGAGACAAGGTGAGACGGAGGAACACTCCAAAGAGCTCGAGGAAAGGCGGTGCAAAAGGGAACGTGTACATGAGATTCCACCAAAACCTTTCCAAAGAGGACCCCCTCTTAATAGTACGGTTTTCCTATGACTCAACTCCACCGAACCGAACTGTAGAGAAACGCCATCTTCAATATCTTCGAGGGGCATCAAATCGTCTTGTGTTTAGTCGTGACATATCTGTAAAGCTCAATACACACGATTAGTCCGCAAAGGCATGACTTTCTCGATCGTTAGATCATGAGAGATGACAACCTTGCCAAGACCCAATACCTTAGAAGATGAGGCATCACCCTACTCGATGTTGGTGGGCATAGATGGGATCTTGTGTATGTCCACCACCAACTCCTTGCTTCCGGTCATATGATTTCTTGCTCCACTATCGAGCAACCATGATCCTCCACCGGAAGCAAACCCCTACATGAAATCAATGCTTGGTTTTAGGTACCCATTGAGTAATGGGTCCTTTGATGTTAGCAACAAGGGTCTTGGGAACCCAAATAGACCATTCAATATACTCATAAGGAGAACCAATAAATTTTGCATAAACATGTCCATCACTAGCACGGCATAACACATAAGAGGGGTTAAAGTCGCCGGCTTTGTTGGAAGGGGTGGCATTGCCCTTCTTGACATCACCACCCTTCACATTGTTCTTCTTCTCCTTAGGAGCACCTTCTCCCTCCTTCACAAATGTTTGCTTGAGAGGAGGAGGTCGTTTGGTCTTGTCATTCTTCTTCTTGATCTTGGACTTGGGGGTAAACCCAACTCCCTCCTTGGCCACAACTTCCTTTTGATTGCTCAAAAGGTCATTGAGGTTTTTCTCACCTTGAATGCATGTCACTAGACCTTTCTTTAGTTGCTCTTTCAACTGGGCATTCTCCTCCACAAGATGCACATGCTCACAACACGGGTTAGTAGCATTTGCGTTATCAATTAAGACCATATGAGGAAAAGTGGCTTTCTCCTTGGTTAACTTCACTTGGAGTTGAGCATGAGACTCCTTGAGGCTAGCATGAGCACCCTTCAAGGTCTTGTGAGCCTTGTCAAGTACATCAAACTCCTCTTTGAGTCTAGCAAGATCAACCCCAAATTTAGTCTTCTCGGAGTTTGCCACATGAGAGACAACAATAGCATGATCAAGATCTTTCTTTAATTTAGCATGGTCATTGTTGTGTGACTCCTCAAGAGTCAAACGATGCCCACGCTCTTCCTCAAGGGAATTAGAGAGATCCAATATCTCATCGGCATAGTCGCGACTATGACCTTCCATCTTAGAGATGGTTTCTTCATGAGCCTCGATCATGTCATTGGCTTCACCAAGTTGTTCCAAGAGAGCAACAAATTGCTTCTTGGATTTACCCTTGAGTTTACTCATAAAAGACTCAAACTCATTCAACTCTTCATTAGACCCCTCATTTTCATCAATGCAATCCATCAAGGAAGGATTAGTAATGATGGTGGTTTTGATGTTGGGGGTTACGTTGTTAGTGGCTTTAGCCATGAGGCACTTGGCGGTGATGTTCTCGTTGGGTGAATCAAAGAGAGACACCCGGGGAGTAGTAGCAATGGCAACGGAGGCCATGACCATTGCTTCTCCATCTTCATCATCATCGTCATCCTCATGGTATTCTTCTTGAACCACTAACCCTCGAGTAGGAGTCTTCTTGGTGAAGTTGTTCTTGTTGGGGAGGACTTGGCTTTGTCTTTTTGAATGAGCTTGCCACCATTGTCTTCCCGCTTCTCGTAAGGACAATCCACAACAAAGTGAGTCACATTGCCACAATTGTAACAAGTTCTCACTCGTTGCTTGCCCTTGAGCCCACTTGAATTGTTCTTGTTGAAATTAGGCCTAGTGTTCTTTTTTCTCCAAAATTGCCTCGAAGCAAGAGCCATGTGCTCATGATAATCATATTTTGTATCCTAGGGATTTCCCTCCTCATCTTCCTCTTCTTCCTCTTCTTCCACAATGACCTTGGCCTTCAAACCAAGATTGGACTTCTTTGTTCTTTGAGAACGGAGCACCGCGTTGTCGGCGGTCTTGTCCAAGATGCTCATAGCAACGTACTCATCCAACACTTCCCTCGAGGTCATGGAGTGGAAGTCCGGTCTTTGACGGATGACGGAGGACATGACCTTGTTGTAGGGCATCATGGACTTGAGGAACTTGCGTTTGATCCAATTGTCATATGTGTCCTTGCTCCCATGATCTCGGAGTGAGACCGTGAGTCCGGTTACTCTCCGAAAGAGCTCACGAGGTTCTTCATCTTCCTTCATTGCAAATTCATCGGCTTCATCTTGCACCACTTCATAGTTGGAGCGTTGAATGCTTGCGCTTCCTCGATAGAGAGACACAACGCAATGCCACGCATCTTTGGCCATGGCAGAAGATCTTCGGGAGGAATAGCATCGTGGATGATGAAGAGAGCATTTGAATTGATTATCCACGGCTTCTCTAGGGGTGAAGTTGCTTCTGTCATGTGGATAGAAACCGTCTTCAATGATTCTGCAAAGATTAGTATTCACATGATTTAAATGACGCTTAAAGCGATACACCCAAGAATCAAAGTCCTCATTTTTTACAATCTTAGAAGGAGGACTGGCATGATTTAAATGAGTAGAGGGAATCGGTCCTCCATAAGTAGGAGGTTCCACATGGGCATAGATGCCGGTGCCATTTCTACCACTAGTAGAAGGACCCTTTTCACTACTAGCTTCCCCCTCGTCGGAGGTAGCATCCATCACCTTGTTAGTGGGATCACCCACTTTCATCGCTGCGGTAGACAGTATAAGACCTTCTAGGAATTTAATAAACATGCTTTCAACCTCGGTCGTCATGGAGGTTTTCAATGTGTCCAAAGCCACATTGAACTCCTCATGAGAGACCGTGGTTCCCCCATCGGCCATAGACGAGATAGGATTCACACCGGAGTGCTCCTCCACACCATCTGTGGTGTCAACCATACTCTTCGGACGGCAAAGTCCTTAATAAAGAGACGAGGCTATGATACCAATTGAAAGGATCGATATAGTTGACTAGAGGGGGCAGGGTGAATAGGCAACTAACACTTTTTAATCTTTTCTTTACCAATTTAAACTTTGCATCAAAGTAGGTTGTCTAGATATGCAACTATGTGAGCAACCTATATGATGCAATAACAACTAGCACATAAGCAAGCAAGGTAAACAACACAAATAAGCTTGCACAAGTAAAGGCACGAGATAACCAAGAGTGGAGCCGGTGGAGACGAGGATGTGTTACCGAAGTTCCTTCCTTTTGAGGGGAAGTATGTCTTCGTTAGAGTGGTGTGGAGGCACAATGCTCCCCAAGAAGCCACTAGGGCCACCGTAATCTCCTCACGCCCTCATACAATGCGAGATGTTGTGATTCCACTATTGGTGCCCTTGAAGGCGGCGACCGAACCTTTACAAACAAGGTTGGGGCAATCTCCACAACTTAATTGGAGGCTCCCAACGACACCACGAAGCTTCACCACAATGGACTTTGGCTCTGAGGTGACCTCAACCGTCTAGGGTGCTCAAACACCCAAGAGTAACAAGATCCACTAGGGATTAGTGGGGGGAATCGAATATCTCTCGGTGGAAGTGTAGATCGGGGCCTTGTCACCCAATCCCGAGCAAATCAACAAGTTTGATTGGCTAGGGAGAGAGATCGGCCGATAATGGAGTTTGGAGCAACAATGGAGTTTAGGGTTGGAAGAGGTGAGTCTTCTTGGAGAAGAAGACCCCCTTATATAGTGAGGGGACAATTCCAACCGTTACCCACCACTCAGCCCGCGACCCACGGAACTACCGCACCACAAGCGCGATACTACCACACGGGCCTGCGGTACTACCACGGCGGACCGCGGTACTACCCTGGGCGCGGCAGAGCCCAGACCTGAAAAAGGAGCATGGACAGGGCGCGGTAGATCCGCAGGTGCGGTACTACCGCGACCCCATGCGGTACTACCGCAGGACAGCCACAGGCCAGGCCAGGTAGGCACAAATGTAAAAAATTACATTCGTGACTACCTCCGCTGAGAAATTGTCATGCGAAAATCCGACACGGAACTACCGCGACCAAGGGTGCGGTACTACCGCGAAGGGTGCGGATGTAAACAATTACATCCACCCCTACCTCCGCTCCTGCTGCTGTACCTGGCCAGGCGCCACGGTACTACCGCGCCGCAGCACGGTACTACCGCGTAGAGCGCGGATGTAAAAAATTACATCCGCGCCTACTACCGCTTGAGCAGCGGCGCCAGTCCAGAACTCACGGTACTACCACTCTAAGGAGCGGTACTACCATGGGAGCCCACGGTACTACCGTTCTAGAGCCCGGTACTACCGCTGGCTCCTGCGATAGTACCGCTCTGAAGAGCAGTACTACCGCTAGCCGGAGAAGAGCAACACGGAGACCTTCATTTCGCAGAGACAAGGTGAGACGGAGGAACACTCCAAAGAGCTCGAGGAAAGGCGGTGCAAAAGGGAACGTGTACGTGAGATTCCACCAAAACCTTTCCAAAAGCGGACCCCCTCTTAATAGTACGGCTTTCCTATGACTCAACTCCATTGAACCGAACCGTAGAGAAACGCCATCTTCAATAATCTTCGAGGGGCATCAAAGCGTCTTGTGTTTAGTCGTGATATATCTGTAAAGCTCAATACACACGATTAGTCCACAAAGGCATTGTCATCAATCACCAGAACTACTGAGGGACAAGAATGCCCTTACAATCTCCCCCTTTTTGGTGGATTGATGACAATACGGGATTTGCACAAAGGAACTGAATAAAGCATAAGCAAACCCCACATCTCTAAAATATAGACGAGCTCCCCCTAGATTCGTGCTAGATAGTAAAGTGCTTTGGACTGCACGGCACGAATACTAGGATCACCACTCCCCCTATATTTTAGAAACAAAGCATATCTAGCAATGGTAAGGCTAACACTAGACAAGATAGTAGATATGAGCACAACATAAATAGCACGATATAGCATAAGCTCAATAAGGTAATAAGGTATGATAGAGTGCATATTTCCTACACCATATGATAAACATATACTCACGAGCACAACCAAACCAAAGCAAACAAGTTCAACGACGGAAAGCAACGCAAACGACAAAACACATGACACACGATATGCAAATCCTACACTCTCTCCCCCTTTGGCATCCAGACACCAAAAAGGCAGAGAGGTCACCTACAACAAAGGTGGTAGCTCAGGCGGAAAACGACTCGTCGTCGCCAGACTCCACAGCAGGAACATACTCCTCCTCTGAATCGGTCCACTAGTAGCCCTGCTTCGCCATCCAGGCAGTCTTAGGGGTGATGTGCTTCTCAGAGCCGCTGGCCACGTCCTCCCCGCATGCCCTCAAGATCCTGATGACGCGACGGCGACTCTCCTTCTGAGCAACATGAGCCTTGTGCTGACCCTGAACCTGCATGCAGAACAGCCTTTTCATCTTGTTCTTCAGCTTCTTCGCCCAAGGGGGCTCAACAGAGGGAGTAGTGAATGCAGAATAGTCCTCAGCAGCCTCTTCCTCCTCAATCTCCTTCTCATCCACAACCATCTTGGCAGCCTCAGCAGCAGTGGTGGTGTTAGCCCATTGGGGCTTGATGCGGAGCTTGATGGGCTCATGTCGAATCTAGCCTGGAGCTTCAAACTCATCATTGGGAAGGAGCTTCTCCCAAGTCTTGGAGATCAGGTGAAACAGGTAAGGCCCATAGATGGGGACCTTACGATTGAACACGACGAACTGTAGCTCACACCACATGATATGAGAAATGTCAAGTGGCTGAGTCTGAGCCTGACGGGCCTCCTCACAAAGGAGCATCATGTCAATGAGGTAAGCATGCACCTGTCCCATGTCACCAATGTGCAGGAAAAGAGTGTTCAGGAAGAGCCTATGCATGATGTCAAGGAAGGGCTTAAGCACCCACACCGTCTTCTTGTTTGGAAGAGACTTCTAGACAAGGAATGGCATGAGCTTGTTCTTATTGGCAGACTCAGAATTGGCATGAGGGTGAACTCCAACTGGCGTCTCGACTCCATCATCGGGAACGAGAAGCAACTCCATGAACTCCTTCCAGGTAGCAGACAGCCGTTGACCATTAGTCATCCAAGTCATGGTCCTTGCTTCATCGACGCCGAAGTGGACCAAAGCAAAGAACTGTGCTATGATCTCTGGATCAAATCCTTGTGGAAAGTGAGAATGTGTTCAATGCCGAATTGCTCCACAAGATCCAAAGCCTCTCCAAAGTACCCATAGTGCTTCTCCTGCCTCATGTGAAGCATGTCAATCCAGTGAACTTCAACATAGTGATTCTGCTTAGCCTTGATCACATCCATATAGATCAGATTCTGCTGCTTGTTCCAGAAGATATCATTGCCTCGCGTGCTAGCCCGGGGAGACACATAGGGATTGATCTTCCTTCGAATGACAAACTCGGCCTGGGGCATCTCATCCATGCCCATGACGGACTCCTTCTGCTTGCTGGTGGTGTGCTTGGTCCTGCGTTGGGGAGCAGCAGAGGACCCCTCTGGAACATCATCTAGGTTGCGCAGCCGCTTTGACCCTATGTCACGACTGGGATTCAAGCGACGAGCAAAGGAACCAGAGCCACCACCTAGACACAAAGACACAAAAACACGCACGGGAACAAGACAGATCAAAACCAAACCGAAAGAAACAAAAAGCATGAGATCTGGACAGCACAAAAGGGCGCGGGATGAATCTACGGTAGTACCGGGCAGGGTTACGGATGTAAAAAACTACATCCGCTCCACCCGCGGTAGTACCATGCCGGGGTGGCATGGTAGTACCGCGCTTGGGGTGGAAGTAATTTTTTACTTCCGGACGCCAAGCGGTAGTACCGCACCAAGGTGCGGAAGTACCGCAAGGCGTCAGAACCAGGTGAGGCTGCGGTAGTACCGCTCCTGGAGGAGCGGTAGTACCGCACGGATCTAAATCATGACAGAGGTCGCGGATCTGGATCTAGAACCTCCGCACGACAACTTCGGTACTACCATTGATCAACCGGAACTATTTTGACTATCCAAAGATCATGCAAACTACACTACCACTCTCCTACGAATTCCACTTGCAAAGATTTAGCCAAAAATCTCAAGAATGCCACATGCATCTTCCCAAAACCTAAAAGCAGAAGAAAGGACAAAAATGAGAGGAACTTGGGGAAAAACCTGGGTCCATGGCAAGAGGATGAGGTGGGGAATGATCCCACCGGTCGGAATCCGAGGAGAGCGGCCGGAGACGGAGATCCGGCGAAGGCCTCCGGTGCCGTTCTTGGTCAGGAGAGAGAGACGGGGTGGGGAACAGAGATGAATGGGTATGGCGGAGTTAGAACTCCCCCTGTCCCGCTCTTAACCCCCACCTGTTCGCGTGGGCGCGGAAGTACCATGGGTCATCGCGGTAGTACCGCCCGGGCAGAAGTACCGCATGCTGGGCGGTAGTACCGCTCTTTCAGCGGCCGTAAAAAATTATAGCCGCGGTGGTAGCAGTAGTACCGTGCCCCTAGAGGGCCACGTACTGAACGTAGAGCCACCAACTCCTGCGGTAGTACCATGGCTCACCACGGTAGTACCGTAAACCAAGAAAGTGGAAGAACGCACAAGAGAAAAAGGAGAAAACGCAAAACACCCTCCGGAAAAGCACTGACCAACTAAGAGGCGAACACGACCGGCTACCCAAACATGACAAGGAGAAGAGGAAGCCACACGACAACAAAGACCAACAACGAGACACAACTTCTCCAAGGGGAGGGCGGTGGCCGGAGCCACCTATGTTTGAGTCAATTGGTATGGCACCGCGAAGAATTATCCTTGGGTCCATGACCAAAACTCGTCTTTGAAGCACAAGTACCATAAAAAATGGCTAATGTGAAAGAGTTTATCAATTTATGCGTAATGGGGGGAGGAAGAGTTCATTGAGAGAACAACACTCCCCCTATGTCCATGCCTACACCTAAACTAGACAACAAGTTGAGTGAGGTGGGGTGTGCACGGGCTCAAGTCAAATTGCTCGAATCAATGATATTTAGCTCATGCCTTAACTCGCGAAATCTTGCTTCATCCAAGGGCTTCGTGAAAATATCTGTAAGGTTATCATGAGTGTTAACATACTTGAGCTCGATCTCCCCTCACCTAATATGATCCCGGATGAAGTGATATCGAATCTCAATGTCCTTCGTCTTGAAGTGTTGCACCGGGTTGAGAGAAATCTTGATGGCACTTTCATTGTCACTCCAAAGAGGCACTTTGTCAAAAATGACACCGTATTCCTTTAAAGTTTGCCTCATCCATAGGAGTTCTGCACAACAACTACCGGGCGCCACATATTCCGCTTCGGTGGACGAGAGAGACACACAACTTTGCTTCTTGGAAGACCAACTTACCAAAGAGCAATCAAGAAATTGGCACCCTCCAGAAGTGGACTTCCTATCCACTTAGTCTCCCGCCCAATCGGAATCCGTAAAGCCTTCAAGCTTGAAGTTTGCTCCTCTTGGGTACCATAAGCCAAAGTTTGGGGTATGAGCCAAATATCAAAAGATTCGCTTGACCGCCACATAGTGGCTTTCCTTCGGAGCGGCTTGAAACCGAGCACACATTCCCACACTCAACATGATATCCAGTCTAGATGCACAAAGGTAAAGCAAGGATCCAACCATGGAGCGATATACCTTTTGATCCACCGCTTTACCATTGGGATCAATGTCAAGTTAGCACTTGGTAGGCATTGGAGTAGAAGCCGGCTTGACATCACTTAGCTTGAATCTTTTTAGCATGTCTTGAGTCTATTTGGCTTGGTTGATGAAGGTACCTTCTCTTGTTTGTTTGATATCAAAACTGTTGGGGATATAACTACTGAGTATAAACCGCCCAGGAGGGGCCAGTTCACCCTCAACTACATTGAAGCCCATGAAGACCTAGAAGATGGTGCTTTACTGATGAAGCTTACGGGCCAAAGCCCAAAGGCGGATTAGGGCCCATAGTTGTAAACCGCCATAGTTGTATAACTTGTATTGTAAGTTAGGAAGGCAGAGACCGAGCCGGACACTTGTATGAGCCGGCCTCGGGACTCCGAAAACCGGTCGGGTGTCAACCTGTGTATATATATAGGGATGACCCGGCGGCGGTTCAGGGACAAGAAAACAACAACTCGAAAGCCAGGCATAGCGTATTCGCTCCCTGGTAATCGAAACCCTAATAATTCCATCACAACTAGACGTAGGCTTTTACCTTCATCGTAAGGGGCCGAACAAGTATAAAACTCTCGTGTCCTTTGTCCGATTTAACCCCTTTAAGCTAACCCGTCACGATGGCTCCACGACTAAGTCCTTTCACGAGGACATCTGACGTGATATTTCCACAACAGTTGGCGCCCACCGTGGGGCTATCGCATGATGGTTTCGAGTTCTTGAAGGGCAGCTTTGAAGGACTCAAAGGATAGGCGGTCGGCCGGATGACCAAGAGTCTCGCGGCAAGCTCTACATCGACGACGCAGGCTGGGGCCCTGACGCAGGTTCAATCGAGTATGGGTACCGGGTCCCCTTCAGAGGAATTCACGTCTTCATCGGCAAGATCGGCGAACCAGGCCCTGAGCCGGACACCTACACCGACCTAGTCGAAACGGCTCAGCGTGCGAGTCCCGCCCAGATTCAGCCTGCCATGAAGCGTGCATTCGTAGGATGTGTCCACGGGATCTCTGAACCGGTGTCCGAAGGTGATACGACCGTCTATTCCGATGGCGAGTCATCCACCAGCGAACCCGAGCCCCTGTAACAAGTTCATGACGGCATTTTCGAAGGGTATTCCGATGGCCCTAGTATTCTGGAATTTCTTGAACTGCCAAACCGAGTCACAATCTTCATGGACGGTACACAGCCAACCTTGCAAAATTCTACTGCGGCGGCATTGGGTTCCGGACCAGCAGCTAGGGCAGGAGGCCCCGCACGCCGGCCGGCTCAAGTTCTGTCCGGTTTGTTGGACGCCTGAACGACGTTATTGGCCACAATAGTTACCCCGGAGACTCAAGATCGGCATAATGCAGAGGCCACTAAGCTACGGGATCAGATACCGCAGGCCAAGGAGGACTTGGTGGCTGAGGAGACCAGGATGGCTGAGGAACGGGCCGCTTTAGATGCCCAGGCGCCGAGAATTCAGGCCGAGAATTATCGACTATTGCTGGATCAAAACGCCTCGAATGAAGTATTAAGGAGGAGACATCAGTCTCATTTGCCGGCGGATTATAATGCAATGAACCTCTTCAGTACGCCAGGGGCAGGAACCAGCAACCCGGCAGCGGTAAACCGGACTATGGCGCCAAGGACCGAAGCGCCGGATCAACCTCAGGTGATGGGTCCACCCCAACGAACAGACAACCTGCCGCGGTACACAACACCCCCGCCGGGTCACTTCTCTACCCCTTTGGATAACATGATAGCAGCGGCATCCCGGCTGGCAGCTATTCCGATGGAGGGTGAATCGCCAGCGGCGGTTGAGACACGGCGGGCCAGGGATCTTCTTCAGACTGCTATGGTGCAGCAGCAGGCTTACTCATATAGCCGAGACAGGATTCACACGACCCCCCATCCGAGCAAAAGCTATAGCAGGCACATAGATGAACCAAAAGTGTCCAGCAGTGCGTGGCGCTGTAATGTCCCTCAAGGACCCAATCCAGCCCGTGGTGAAGTAAATGCTTAGGACGTGGTGGATAATGGCAGAGCACGAAGGGAGGCCGCTTTAGCAGCACAATATGCGGGTCGTTATCAACATGCCCCGGTTTAGCCAGCAGCGTCAGTAGACCGAGGCACCGGGCTTGCCTTCAGTTCCTAGGGAGTGTCGTGCCTTATTCCGGCTCTCCGTAATGTGCGGATGCCCAAGGATTTCAAGGGTCCATGTAAGGTGCCTAATTATACTGCCGATCAACCGTGTGAGGCGTGGGTTGAAAGTTATGAGATGGCGATGGAGATGCTGGATGTGGATGAAGTGGCCTGTGCAAAGTACTTCACAATGATGTTGGAAGGGACGGCCCGTACATGGTTGAAGAACCTGCCAGCTAACTCCATCGAGTCATGGGACCAATTGAAGGCCCAGTTTATAGCAAATTTCAAAGATACATGCAAACAGCCTATGTCCATTGTGGATCTGGATGCCTATGTTCAAGGAGAGAACGAGTCAACAACTCATTGGGTGCGCCGGGTTTCAGAAGTTTTGCATTCGTCGGACCGGATTAATGCCGGCCAAGCAATCATAACACTGGAGCGTAACTGCCAGTTTAAGTCATTAAAGATGAAGTTGGGACGGCTCAAGCGCCACTGCAACGACATGGGAACACTTATGGCAGCCTTGCTCAAATATGTCGATTCTGATAATACCAAGGATCCCGATTCTGATGAGGAGAAACCGGAGAAGGGAAAGAAGAACGGCGGTGCAAAGGGACAGCAACACAACCAAGGGGGCCATGGGAATAATGGTAAGCGCAAAGCAGATAATTCAGATTTTGTGGCTAACACTAATATGCAGCGTCGCAAAGGTAAACCGCCCCAGCGCGATGGCAGTATGAATCTGGAACGACTGTTAAACCAGCCCTGCCTAAAGCATGGGACCAAGGAGGTTTTAGCAACACATCTTTGGAAGGATTGTTTCATCATGAAGGAGTTCAAAAACTCTGATCTCTTCCAATATGATCAGGGTCCGTCAGGTGGTTCAGGTCCAGAGTTTCATGGTGGCGGCGGTTCAAACTCTGGATTTCAGAATAATCAGGGCAACCAGAACAATCAAGGTGGTAATACCCAACAGAATAATCAGGGGAATCATCAGCAATCAGGTTTTCAAAGTCACCCAAAGCAGTTAAATGGTGGGCAGTATCATGTGTTCACTACTAGCTTGTGCAAGCGTGATCAGAAGCTTCACAAGAGGGCAGTTAATGCTATTGAACCGTCAGTACCACGTTACTTGCGGTGGTCCGAGCAGCCCATTGTGTGGAGCAGAGAGGATCATCCGCCCCGGGTTGACAATCCGGGTCACCTGGCTTTAGTGGTGGCACCTCAGGTGGGAGGATATAAGTTTACTAAAGTGCTGATGGATGGAGGGAGCAGTATCAACATCCTGTACTACGAGACCTTTTGTCGCATGGGGTTGACAGACAAGAGTCTTAAACCGTTGAACACTGTTTTTCATGGTGTAGTACCAGGTAAATCGGCATATCATGTTGGTAAGATCGCTTTGGAGGTTGTGTTTAGAGATGAGCATGATTCCAGGTCTGAAACATTAACCTTTGAAGTGGTGAAAATCCAGAGCCCATATCATGCACTATTTGGACGGCCGGCTTATGTAAAGTTCATGGCGAGGCCCTGTTATATTTATTTGCAGCTCAAGATGCCGGGTCATAAGGGGACCTTCACAGTCCATGGAAGTCGTAAGATTGCTTTGGATTGCGAGGAAGGTGATGCGGCCTATGCTGAATTGGTTTGTGCTACACAGGAGTAGAAGTTTTATAAGGACAATGTTGATCCGGCAGACATGACCCCTCTGAAGAAGCCTACCATTGCGCATGACCCGACCCTGAAGTTCAAACCGGCAGATGAAACTAAACTTGTTGATTTTGTTCCTGGCAATTCATCCAAGCAGTTTAGCATCAGCACCAATCTGGATCCGAAATAGGAAAGCGCGCTCATCGAGTTCATCCATGAGAATCGGGACATTTTTGCATGGAAACCTTCTAACATGCCAGGTGTACCGAGGGAACTCACTGAGCACACTCTCAATATTGATCCCAAGTTCAAACCGGTCAAGCAGTTTCTTTGCCGCTTTAACGAGGAAAGACGCAAGGCAATCGGTAGGTAGCTCGGTTGTTGGCTGCTGGTTTTATCATCGAAGTGTTTCACCCTGAGTGGTTGGCTAATCCGGTGTCGGTCCTTAAGAAAAACAGCACTTGGCGCATGTGTGTGGATTACACAGATTTGAACAAGGCTTGTCCAGCAAATCCTTTTGCTCTCCCGTGTATTCATCAGATCATTGATGCGACGACGGGTTGTGAGCGTTTGAGTTTCTTGGATGCTTATTCAGGTTATCATCAGATCAAAATGGCAGTTAAGGACCATGAGAAGACAGCCTTCATCACCCCCTTTGGAGCCTTCTGCTATGTTTCTATGCCTTTTGGGCTCAAGAGTGCCCAGGCAACTTATCAGCGTTGTGTGCAAAATTGTCTTCACACTCAGATTGGGCGCAATGTTCATGCCTATGTGGATGACATTGTAGTAAAATCCAGGAACAAGGAGACATTGATAGATGATCTCAAGGAAACCTTTGACAATCTTCGGGTTTATAAGATGATGCTCAATCCGGACAAGTGTGTTCTTGGTGTTCCGGCAGGCAAGCTCTTAGGTTTTCTGGTGTCCAACAGAGGCATTGAGGCTAATCCGGAAAAGATCAAAGCGATTACATCTTTGGCTAAACCGGCGTGCATTAATGATGTTCAGCATTTGGCAGGTCGAATTGCAGCCCTAAGCTGGTTTATCAGCCGCTTGGGAGAGAAGGCGATCCCTCTATATCAGATGTTGAAGAAAACAGACACTTTTGTCTATAGTAATGCGGCTGATGCGGCGTTTGAAGACTTGAAGCGGCAATTGGCTGAACCATCGGTCCTTGCTACTCCGGTTGACAAGGAGCCCTTGTTATTGTACGTGGCTGCTAATGCCCGTGCTGTCAGTGTGGCAATTGTGGTTGAGCGCAAGGAGGCTGGGAAGGAATATCCGGTTCAACGGTCGGTTTATTATATCAGTGAGGTGCTTATCGAGTCAAAGCAACAATATCCGCATTGGCAGAAGCTGGTATATGGGTTTTTTATGGCGAGTCGGAAGCTCAAACAATACTTTCAAGGCCATGCCATCACGGTGGTCAGCTCTGCTCCTTTGGGAGATATAATACAAAACCGGGAAGCAACTTGCCGGGTTGCAAAGTGGGCAATTGAGCTTGGTCCCCATGGGTTGAAGTATATGCCTCGAACAGCCATCAAATCTCAGGCGCTTATTGACTTCATCAATGATTGGACCGAGTTACAGGCACCGGAGGACAAACCGGATAACACATATTGGACTATTCACTTTGATGGATCCAGGCAATTGGAGGGCTCGGGGGCTGGAGTTGTCCTTACTTCCCCTCGAGGTGATAAAATTCGTTATGTTGTCCGCTTAATGTTTCCTTGTACTAACAATGCAGCTGAGTATGAGGCGTTACTCCCTGGTCTCCATGTGGCCAAGGAAATGAATTTAAGCCGTGTACGATGCTTTGGAGATTCTGATCTGGTGGCCCAGCAAGTTTCTGGCACATGGGATTCTAAGGACCCACTCATGGCGGCTTACAGACACGAGGTGGATATTGTGGCGGGTCACTTCAAAGGTTATCAGGTTGAGCACATTGACCGGCGCAAAAACGAGGCAGCAGATGCTTTAAGCCGGCTGGGATCTCAGCGCAAACCGGTACTACCCAATACCTTTTTAGATATCTTGCATAACCCGTCTGTTAAGTTGCCTACAGAGGAGGATTTAGCTGTTCCTGATCTGGAGGCCCAATTGGTAGCCGCTTTACATGTAATTCTGGATTGGACGGTTCCATATTTGGCGTATATGAACCGGGGCGAGCTACCAGACGATGAGGTTCTAGCCAGACAGATAGTCCGGCGATCAAAGTCCATGGTTATTCACAATGGCGAGTTACACCACTGCAGCGTTTCAGGCATATTCCAGCGTTGTGTTTCTCCTGAAGAAGGCCAAGAGATTCTACATGAGATCCATGAAGGGGATTGTGGTCACCATGCCGGTTCAAAGTCCCTGGTGGCTAAAGCTTTTCGTCATGGGTTCTATTGGTTGACAGCTCATGCTAATGCTGAGGATCTGGTACAGCGGTGTGATGCTTGTCAGAAGTTTTCACGCCGAGCTCATGTTCCGGCTCAAGAGCTACGGATGATTCCCATCACTTGGCCGTTTGCTACCTGGGGGCTTGATATGGTGGGACCTTTTAAGCGCTCCAAGGATAAGAAGACCCACCTGTTGGTGGCGGTCGACAAGTTCACTAAATGGGTTGAAGCGGAGCCCGTAAGCAAGCGTGACGCAGCTACGGTGGTTCAATTTCTCAAGAAGATTATCTTCCGTTTTGGCTTTCCACATAGCATCATCACGGATAATGGCACAAACCTTTCTAAAGGTGATATGGAGGACTTCCGTCAGATAGAGCACACCCGGCTTGATATAGCATCCGTGGCGCACCCCCAATCCAATGGTCAAGCTGAGAGAGCCAATCAAGAAATCTTGAAGGGTATCAAGCCCCGGCTCATGGTTCCTTTAAAGCGGACGCCGGATTGTTGGGTGGAAGAACTACCTTCTGTGTTATGGAGCATTAACTCACCCCCAACAGATCAACGGGTTACACACCTTTCTTCATGGTTTACAGGGCAGAGGCGGTCCTCCCAAGTGATATTCGTCATGATTCGCCCCGGGTTGCCAATTATGTTGAAGCGGACAATGAGCAAGCATGCCAGGAGGCATTGGACCTGTTAGATGAAAAACGGGACATGGCTTTGGCTCGTTCGGCGGTTTATCAGCAAGACCCGCGGTGTTATCACAGCCGCCGGGTTAAAAAAAGAACCTTTCAAGAAGGCGACTTGGTGCTCCAGCTCATCCAGGATCAGACCGATATGCACAAGTTATCCCCACCTTGGGAAGGGCCCTTTGTGGTCAGCAAAAATCTGCACAACGGATCATACTACCTCATTGACGTTCGAGACAACTCACGCAGTTCTGAGGAGGAGACTCGACGGTCGTGGAACATAGCTCTCCTTCGGCCTTACTACACTTGAGCCATAGGCTTCTCTTATGTACATATTTTGACAGTGTATATATTATGATCAATATAATAAACCAACATCCTTGCTATAAGCAGGGCCTCTGCTGTTTTTTCTCAAATATCTTTTGGTTATATGGGGGCTTCAGCTAACAAAGCGGAGTACTACCTATTAAACCGGCTATTATGCCACATTACAGCTTGGGAGCTTCACACCCAAGGGGCTAAAGAGAGTCTGGATGCTATGCACAGCTCAAACATAGGCACCCGTTGAGCACAACTCACAAAGTTACTTGTGGGCTCTTTGTGCACTGCAACAAAGAGTTTGAAAGGACCCTTGTAATATGCTATCAAGCACGGCTTGGAAGCCTGGTGTATTCACCTAAAACCCTGGGTTAACCTGCCTTCATCAAGTAAGCCACTCCTATCCAGGTAATCCTGGCATGACCCGCCGAACGTTTGACAAGTCAATCTTATATAGACCCTGAACTTGTCAAAGTTAAAACGACGATTGGTTAGTTGGAGGTCCATCTTAAAAGGCTTTTCAAAATGGTTTAACTCAGCGGCCTGGCAGCCCATGAAAAGCCTCGAATTTGGGCATGGCAGCCCTTGAAAAGCCTCGACTACATGGTTTTATTTGCTTTTGCCAAGTTTTTCCACTTTTGTTAAAATTTATGTTGAACCGGTGTCAGTTGACCCGGTATGGCTTTTCAGTCATTATAATAACCCAGTGTTTGTTAACCCGGCATGGCTTTCAACCACAAGTTGTCTGACCGTATTAATTATCAAACCGGCGTTACAAAACCCGGTCTGGCTTTGACTATATGTCACCAGATTGATCATCTGGTGTTCATCGTAACCCGGCATGACTTATTACACACCAGCACTGTATGGTGAGAGTTGTCAATACTCAAGATTTGGGTTTTCACCCTTACTACAATCAAAGTTGGTAAACCAACTAAGTGATTTTATATCACAGGTATGATCTATTTCATATTTTTATTCAGCCTTGGTAATCAACCAGGCTTTGTCTTGGGCATTATGACCCGTCCGGCGGTAAACCGCCCGGACAATTCTTTTTTATGCAGATATCAGGAACGCATGAAATTATCAAAGTGTACTCAAGCATAGCAAATATCATGGCGGATCAACAACGTCATGCATCAGTGCCACAGATCAAAGTATTTTAACTAGCCTATTACAAGGCGCTTTCAGGCCCAAAATAATGATTGTTTTGACACAGAGCAAAGTTTGTGATAATAACCAAGATTGTCGGATCAAGACTCATCGCCAGGTTGACGTGATGTTGATGGATCCTCAGGCGTCGGTTCAACCTCCTCCTCCCCACCCAGTGGCTGGAAGTCAATGGTGGTCCAGTTAATCCGGGTTAAAGCTTGAAAGACAGCCTCTTCACTTATAAGATTCGACGGGTCAACGTCAGGGGCATAAGTGTGCTTATGAATTGGCGGAATAAGATTTTGCACTTCCTTCACAGCAGTGTCAACTCGATGGTTGCTGGCATCATAGAAGGACCGATGAGAAGTCAAGTTCACCTCTTCAGCCAATTGACTTGCTACTAGACGCATCTCCTTGGTCAGGGCTTTGAGGGCTTCATTATCAAATGCTGATCAGTTTTCTTGTTCATCCGGATAGCCCTTGGCGATATCAACTGGATCCAGGTCAGCTATCCATGATTTAGCACAAGTTAGTGCTAACAAAGCACCAGCCCTGGCAGCAGATCGCTTCAACTCCTCTATCTGAGTAGGAGTCGTTGAGAGCCAGGCCAAAGTATCCTTGATCAAGGTTGGTGCCGGTTTGTTGTACGAAGCTGCACTGATGACTCGTTGTGCAGCAGTATACAGTTGCTCAATCAATGTGTAAGCTGCCTTCAATTTCATCCGCATATCTACGCCTAGATGAGCAATGCGATTACCCGCAACGGTTTAAGAACTTAATGTTAAACCGGCGGAGTTGCAGATATTTCAGAACAGGCTATTATAAAGTACTTACCAAAAATTGCAGATGTCACGGCATTCACTTGATGTCTCAGCCCAGTCAGCTCTTCCTCCGCCGGTTTAAGAGCTGCTTCGGCGTCTTCAGCCCGTTTCAACAAAGCAGCCTTTTTGGTTTCCCAGTTGGTGCGTTCAGTTTTGAAGCCATCCTTCAATTGTTCAAGGCTGTCAAAGTGCCCTTTAGCTCCTCTTTGGCTTTAGAGGTCTCTTCTTGCTGGGACTTGATGTTTTCTTGAAGATCGGCGATTTGAGACTCTTTGGTATTTATATCGGTCTGTAAAAATCAGAAGAGGAAGTTGTTACAATTTCACTCAAAGTCCCAAGCACATAACAAGTTATACACTTGGCACTTGGGGGCTAATGTGGATTGCTTCTTAATACGGAGATCCTAAAGTCCCAAAGCTCAAAACAAATTATTAATCTTGGCACTTGGGGGCTAATGCATAATTGATCAGTCAAATAAAAGGTGAAGGCATTTAATAAGGACAGAAAGTCCCGGTTCATCTTATTAAGATAAACCGGCCCTTGGGGGCTACTCAGTTGAAATGTTCTTGATCTTTAAAGTCCCGCTTCATCTTATTAAGATAAACCGGCCCTTGGGGGCTACTCAGATGAAATGTTCTTGATCTTTAAAGTCCCGGTTCATCTTGCTGAGATAAACCGGCCCTTGGGGGTTACAATGGAGTTGATATACAGAACAAGGCAAATTTAAAGTGTTTTGAAGATTACCTCATAGCGTTCCTTCATTAAGTTTACCAATCTGGCCTCATAACCCCGGCTTGTATATAGGCGGTTTAAGAATCCGGAATGGAGCTCGTCGGCGCTAAGGTTAATGAAGCTGGACAAATCGGCCCTCCCTTTCCCCTTGCCCATAGCAGCAAGTTCCTCCTTGGGAGTATGCTTTGACAATGCAACCGGGTTGCCAGGGATAGTGAAACCATGACCAGTGATAACAACATCATCATCACCACCCTTAGATGGGGTTGGCGGATTGACACTATCCCTGGCCGGGCTTGACACGTCTTTGCCCTTGGCCGGGCTTGGAGGATCAGCATGCGGACTGGCCGGGTTGACTTATGGCGGTTCAACATAGGTATCCTGACTTTGAGGTACATGATCATCAATGGCAATGTCAGCATCTCTATTAGTGCCTTCTGAAATTCTGTTTGGTTCAACCTCTTCAGTAGGGACAGTGGTCTTTGCTTTCTTACTCAGACGGGCTTTAACGATGTAATATTAAAACAAGAGGTCAGTTGGTAAACTGGTGCAAGAAGACAAAGTTAAAAAACAGTATACTTACCCAGGGACGGTTTTGAGGGGAGGCATTTGAGTGGTTGATGAACCGCCAGATGAAGAATTGGAAGACACCTAGTAATTCAGATCAGACGGATTAAGAGGGTATCGGAAGCAACCCTTCAAGGGATAAATTTTTTGGGGAGAACAATAAACCTCTGGACGACGCTTCCGGGTTGGTGTATCTGGTAAACCATAGGAAGTGATTTGCTAGCCACTATGCCGGGTTGTGCGACGACCTTCAGTTTGTTGTGTCTTCAAAGAAAATTGCGGATCCAAATGAGCAAGAGGGTGACAGTATTTTACTTTCCGAACTGCACGGCGGAATCTTTGAACCAGCACAAGATCAGAATCGGAGGAAAGGGAGATTACCTCTACATGATCCGCACGACTGGCCTTCGCATCATCCTGGGTATAGTCATTGTCAATAAGGCATATGAAAAATGAACCAAGGGATTCAAGTTCTACCTCTGGATCCGACTCATCAACATCTTCAGGCGGATCAGAAGACTCGGTGGTTTTGTTTTTGGCTGCTTTCTTTATAACTTTGCTTTTTGCACGAGGAGCCCTCACCGGTTTGTCTGAAGCTTTCCTCTTCCAGAAAGAATCTGTGGCCTGTAAAATTAGACAAAGGATCATCAGAACAATGTTAAAGCGGTGATGGGTCAATAAAGGTGGAAAAGGTAAACTTCTTATTGCTGGCGGTTTGTTGGAGGTGTAAAAAGGGGACAATCCGGTCTTGCTGCATTGAGCGATCGGTTCATCTAGCATCTTCTCTTCATCAGTCTTTTCTATCTTATGAGACCGTTGAGGATCTTTGATGTTTCCGGTATACTCATGCATCAAACTGGAGCGGTGGCTTAAGGGAAGGATACCCCAGGAAACCCAGCATCGAACAAGGTCAATGCCGGTTAAGCCATTTGCTAGAAGGGCCCGGAGCTTAGCAAGCTGAGGTGCATAAGCTTGTCGTTCTTTGGCTGTGAGCCGTGGTGGCAGTGGATGGCCATTGCTAAGCCGGTGAGCACGGTAACCCGACAGAGGGTTCTCATCAGCAGGTGTAGTGTTTTGACAGTAAAACCATGTTTGATTCCAATCTTTCGGATGGCTGTGGTGTTTGGCATGAGGGAAATCAACTTCCTTCCCCTTCTGAATTGATACGCCGCCAAGTTCAGTATTGGGGCCATCAGAGAATTTGGTTCGGCGGTTTAAGTGGAAAAAGTCTCTAAAGAGCTCAACAGTCGGTTCTTCTTGCAGATAAACTTCGCAGAACACTTGAAAGTTGCATATGTTAGACACAGAATTTGGTCCGATGTCTTGAGGATGGAGTTGGAAGCTAGGAAGCACATCCCAAAAAAACTTTGAATTGGGAGGGCTAAAACCCCGGTCTAGATGCTGCATGAATACAATCACTTCCCCGGCTTGAGGTACTAGAGGGCACTCAGGGCCAGGAACTCGCCAATGGAGGACATCTTTCTTGGCTAAAGCGCCGGTTAAAACATACCCATTGAGCTGCATTTCTGTGATCCGGGAAGGAACCCAGTTGCAGGCGGAGAATTGCTTGGTCATTTTGGAAGGCAAACTGAAAAAGAAGTGTGAAGGCCGGTTTACGATTCAAAGTTGATATGCACAAACCGGTGGTAAACCGGGGAATTTAATTCAGGTATACACACATGTTAAACTGGCTATTGCTACTCAAGTTGGAATGGCGGTTTAAGTGAGGGCTAATGGTACCAGGTGGGTTATGATTTTCTACAAGTTAAACCGCCTATGAGGGAGCAGCAGAGCTGAAATTCACTAAGTGCTGTAGAAACAAGTTTCACACAATGATGATATAATTTCCGATCTACCGAGGTTCAGTAAAGAAATTTTTCTGAGTCCTACAATGGCGTTAAGCAGAACAGATAAGGTTTAGAGGGGATTTATCCAAGAACAACAAGATGTTGTACAATGACAGACTAAAGCTACGGATCTACCGCAGAAAGAAACTATCAGATCTAGCTAAAGTGCGATAAGAGGCCAAGAGGAAAGGTGAAGCATTGATGAAGGTCGACGAACACCGATGAACATGAAGCCCTAATGGATCTAGGGTTAACGAAAGGAGTACTTACCAGGGCCACGCAGTGGCGGAGGAGAAGCTCAGGATCTCTGGTACGAACAGGGTGATGCAGCGGCCTAGTCGTTGTAGAGTCGAAGGTCGACGGAGGCGGCGGTGCTTGAGCTCTTCGGGTCGCGAGAAGGAAGACGAGGCAAAGAGGAAAGGGGAGAAAATGAAAAGAGCCCCGGCCTTATTTATAAAGAGAAGGGGATAAGTCGCAGGCGTGAGAATCGAGGAGCCTGAAGCGGCAAAAGAGGGCACAGTTGTCGCCTCGATCTTCGGGGTATAATTAATGAAATGAATCTTTTTAATCTTTTTATACAAAGATGACATCATGACAATCCACTGTTATGTACAGAAGATGACGTCACGACGGTTTAACAAAGTTTACAGGAGAAGGCATCATGGCGGTTTACGAGAAATGTAAGAAGATGTCCACGGAATTTTTCTAAATGTTGAAGATTGACATGAACTGGTTCAAATCAATCTGGGGCCTAATGTTGGGGATATAACTACTGAGTATAAACCGCCCAGGAGGGGCCGGTTCACCCTCAACTACATTGAAGCCCATGAAGACCTAGAAGATGGCGCTTTACTGATGAAGCTTATGGCCCAAAGCCCAAAGGCGGATTAGGGCCCATAGTTGTAAACCGCCATAGTTGTATAACTTGTATTGTAAGTTAGGAAGGCAGAGACCGAGCCAGACACTTGTATGAGCCGGCCTCGGGACTCCGAAAACCGGCCGGGTGTCAACCTGTGTATATATATAGGGATGACCCGGCGGCGGTTCAAGGACAAGAAAACAACAACTCGAAAGCCAGGCATAGCGTATTCGCTCCCTGGTAATCGAAACCCCAATAATTCCATCACAACTAGACGTAGGCTTTTACCTTCATCGTAAGGGGCCGAACTAGTATACAACTCTCGTGTCCTTTGTCCGGTTTAACCCCTTTAAGCTAATCCATCGTGATGGCTCCACAACTAAGTCCTTTCACGAGGACATCTGACATGATATTTCCACGAGAAAAACCAAGGAAGAACTTCAACTCTCCCATCGAAGACATCTTGAACTTAGAGGTCATGAGAGCAGCAAATTCCTTGTTGAAAGCTTTGTTAGGGGAACCAAAGATAATATCATCAACATATAGTTGGCATACAAACAATTCCCCTTTGACCTTCTTAGTAAAAAGAGTGGGATCAATTTGCCCAAGCTCAAATCCACGATCTTGTAACAACTCGGTAAGGTGGTCATACCACGCACGTGGGGCTTGTTTAAGGCCATAGAGTGCCTTATCGACTTGATACACATGATCCGGGAAGTAGGGATCCTCAAACCCGGGGGGTTGCTTGACATAAACCAACTCATTAATAGGACCATTAAGAAAAGCACTTTTCACATCCATTTGTTGTAACTTAAAGTTGTGATGAGAGGCATAAGCAATCAACAAACGAATGGATTCAAGGCGAGCAACAGGAGCAAAGGTTTCACCATAGTCGATACCCTCGACTTGGGAGTAGCCTTGTGCTACCAATTGCCTTGTTGCGAATGATGTTCCCATGAGCATCTTGCTTGTTCTTGAAAATCCACTTGGTTCCAATGACGTTGTGGTTCCCCAACGGCCTTGGCACCAATCTCCACACCTTGTTGTACTCGAAGTTGTTGAGTTCTTCATGCATGGCATTGAGCCAATCCGAATCTTCGAGTGCCTCATAGACCTTTTGGTGTTCAACACAAGATACAAACGCGTGATGTTCATAATAGTTTGCTAATTGTCTATGAGTGCTTACCCCCTTTCTTAAGCTTCCAACCACATTCTCCATGAGATGACCTTTGGTGGTGAGCTTGGAAGCGATCTTCGTGGCACGACGCTCTAATTCCTCCTCGGATGTGGAGGGAGGAGGATTAACTTGACTATCTTGAGCGCCGTCTTGAGCTTGTTCAAGATCTTGAGCTTGCTCTTGATCTTGAACTTGCTCGAGGGGGAGAACTTGACCTTGGGCATCATTTGGTGAATCATCACCAAGTTGAGGTTGATCTTGCCCTTGGTCTTGTTCACGAGGTTGAGGGCCTTCACTATGTTTTTCGGAAGCATGTGGGTCTTGGGTTGGTGATGGCTCCACTTGAGTGGAGCATTGTCCTTCTCCTTCGGCCACAAGGGGTTCCTCAATGGGTAGGATATGAACAATATCCATTCTTCTTATGGCTTGGGGAGGAATTTCATCACCTACATCGCAAGTACCACTTTGCTCCACTTGGGAGCCGTTATTCTCATCAAACTCTATGTTACACGTCTCCTTAATGAGTCCGGTGGACTTGTTGAGGACACGGTAAGCATGAGAGTTTGAAGCATAACCAACAAATATGCCCTCATAAGCTCTAGCCTCAAATTTAGACAAACGAACACCTTTCTTGAGAATGAAACACTTACACCTGAACACACGGAAGTACTTGAGGTTGGGCTTGTTGCCGGTGAGTATTTCATAAGGAGTCTTGTTCAAGCCTTTGCGGAGATAGAGCCGATTGGATGCATGACATGCTGTGTTGATGGCTTCAGCCCAAAAGTTGTAAGGAGACTTGAACTCCACCATCATGGTTCTTGCCGCATCCATCAACATCTGGTTCTTCCTCTCCGTGACACCATTTTGTTGAGGGGTATATGGTGCAGCATATTGATGTTTGATCCCCTCATCACTAAGAAACTCATCCAAGGTGTAGTTCTTGAACTCGGTGCCGTTTTCACTTCTTATTGTCAAGATCTTTGCATCATATTGGTGTTGAGCTTCATTTGCAATGTCGATGACGGTTTGTTGAGTTTCACTCTTCCTCTTGAAGAAATATACCCAAGTATATCTTGAGTAATCATCCACAATCACCAAGAAATACTTTCTACCCCCAAGACTATCAAAGGATGGAGGCCCAAAGAGGTCCATGTGAAGGAGATCCAAGGGTCTCTTCGAGTAGATGATAGACGTGGGAGGGTGAGCCTTCTCATGAAGCTTCCCTTTGATACAAGCCCTGCAAGCACGATCTTTGGCAAAACTAACATTTGTTAGTCCACGGACATGGTCCCCCTTGAGAAGACTTTGCAAAGATCTCATATTGAGGTGGGCTAAACGGCGATGTCAAAGCCATCCCTCATCAACTTTAGCCATTAGGCATGTCGCAGTCTTAGTGGGTCGCTCCGAAAAGTTAATCACATAGAGACCGTTCTCGACATGCCCAACAAAGGCTACTTTAAGAGTCTTGCTCCACAAGAGGTCCACGGTATCAATATCAAAGAAGGTGGCAAAACCCATGAGTGCAAGTTGACGAACGGAAAGAAGATTGAATGCAAGGTACTCGACAAGCATGACTTTCTCGATCATTAGATCATGAGAAATGACAACCTTGCATGGACCCAATACCTTAGAAGATGAGGCATCACCCTACTCGATGTTGGTGGGCATAGATGGGATCTTGTGTACGTCCACCACCAACTCCTTGCTTCCGGTCATATGATTTGTTGCTCCACTATCGAGCAACCATGATCCTCCACCCGAAGCAAACCCCTACATGAAATCAATGCTTGGTTTTTGGTACCCATTGAGTAATGGGTCCTTTGATGTTAGCAACAAGGGTCTTGGGAACCCAAATAGACCATTCAATATACTCATAAGGAGAACCAATAAATTTTGCATAAACATGTCCATCACTAGCACGGCATAACACATAAGAGGGGTTAAAGTCACCGGCTTTGTTGGAAGGGGTGGCATTGCCCTTCTTGACATCACCACCCTTCACATTGTTCTTCTTCTCCTTAGGAGCACCTTCTACCTCCTTCACAAATGTTTGCTTGAGCGGAGGAGGTCGTTTGGTCTTGTCATTCTTCTTCTTGATCTTGGACTTGGGGTAAACCCAACTCCCTCCTTGGCCACAACTTCCTTTTGATTGCTCAAAAGGTCATTGAGGTTTTTCTCACCTTGAATGCATGTCACTAGACCTTTATTTAGTTGCTCTTTCAACTGGGCATTCTCCTCCACAAGATGCACATGCTCACAACACGGGTTAGTAGCATTTGCGTTATCAATTAAGACCATATGAGGAAAAGTGGCTTTCTCCTTGGTTAACTTCACTTGGAGTTGAGCATGAGACTCCTTGAGGCTAGCATGAGCACCCTTCAAGGCCTTGTGAGCCTTGTCAAGTACATAAAACTCCTCTTTGAGTCTAGCAAGATCAACCCCAAATTTAGTCTTCTCGGAGTTTGCCACACGAGAGACAACAATAGCATGATCAAGATCTTTCTTTAATTTAGCATGGTCATTGTTGTGTGACTCCTCAAGAGTCAAACGATGCCCGCGATCTTCCTCAAGGGCATTAGAGAGATCCAATATCTCATCGGCATAGTCGCGACTATGACCTTCCATCTTAGAGATGGTTTCTTCATGAGCCTCGATCATGTCATTGGCTTCACCAAGTTGTTCCAAGAGAGCAACAAAGTGCTTCTTGGATTTACCCTTGAGTTTACTCATAAAAGACTCAAACTCATTCAACTCTTCATTAGACCCCTCATTTTCATCAATGCAATCCGTCGAGGAAGGATTAGTAATGATGGTGGTTTTGATGTTGGGGGTTACCTTGTTAGTGGCTTTAGCCATGAGGCACTTGGCGGTGATGTTCTCGTTGGGTGAATCAAAGAGAGACACCCGGGGAGTAGTAGCAATGGCAACGGAGGCCATGACCATTGCTTCTCCATCTTCATCATCATCGTCATCCTCATGGTATTCTTCTTGAACCACTAACCCTCGAGTAGGAGTCTTCTTGGTGAAGTTGTTCTTGTTGGGGAAGGACTTGGCTTTGTCTTTTCGAATGAGCTTGCCACCATTGTCTTCCCGCTTCTCGTAAGGACAATCCACAACAAAGTGAGTCACATTGCCACAATTGTAACAAGTTCTCACTCGTTGCTTGCCCTTGAGCCCACTTGAATTGTTCTTGTTGAAATTAGGCCTAGTGTTCTTTTTGCTCCAAAATTGCCTCGAAGCAAGAGCCATGTGCTCATGATAATCATATTTTGTATCCTAGGGATTGCCCTCCTCATCTTCCTCTTCTTCCTCTTCTTCCACAATGACCTTGGCCTTCAAACCAAGATTGGACTTCTTTGTTCTTTGAGAACGGAGCACTGCGTTGTCGGCGGTCTTGTCCAAGATGCTCATAGCAACGAACTCATCCAACACTTCCCTCGAGGTCAT
Source organism: Triticum aestivum (assembly GCF_018294505.1). Taxonomy (NCBI): domain Eukaryota; kingdom Viridiplantae; phylum Streptophyta; class Magnoliopsida; order Poales; family Poaceae; genus Triticum; species Triticum aestivum. The sequence goes on along the minus strand of NC_057807.1, from coordinate 609,717,226 downwards.
GGAGTGGAAGTCCGGTCTTTGACGGATGACGGAGGACATGGCCTTGTTGTAGGGCATCATGGACTTGAGGAACTTGCGTTTGATCCAATTGTCATCTGTGTCCTTGCTCCCATGATCTCGGAGTGAGACCGTGAGTTTGGTTACTCTCCGAAAGAGCTCATGAGGTTCTTCATCTTCCTTCATTGCAAATTCATCGGCTTCATCTTGCACCACTTCATAGTTGGAGCGTTGAATGCTTGCGCTTCCCCGATAGAGAGACACAACGCAATGCCATGCGTCTTTGGCCATGGCATATGGTCGAAGATAAGGAAGATCTTCGGGAGGAATAGCATCATGGATAATGAAGAGAGCATTCTCATTGAATTGATTATCCACGGCTTCTCTAGGGGTGAAGTTGCTTCCGTCATGTGGATAGAAACCTTCTTCAATGATTCTCCAAAGATTAGTATTCACATGATTTAAATGACGCTTAAAGCGATACACCCAAGAATCAAAGTCCTCATTTTTTACAATCTTAGGAGGAGGACTGGCATGATTTAAATGAGTAGAGGGAATCGGTCCTCCATAAGTAGGAGGTTCCACATGGGCATAGATGCCGGTGCCATTTCTACCACTAGTAGAAGGACCCTTTTCACTACTAGCTTCCCCCTCGTCGGAGGTAGCATCCATCACCTTGTTAGTGGGATCACCCACTTTCATCGCTGCGGTAGACAGTATAAGACCTTCTAGGAATTTAATAAACATGCTTTCAACCTCGGTCGTCATGGAGGTTTTCAATGTGTCCAAAGCCACATTGAACTCCTCACGAGAGACCGTGGTTCCCCCATCAGACGTAGACGAGATAGGATTCACACCAGAGTGCTCCTCCACACCATCTGTGGTGTCAACCATACTCTTTAGATGACAAAGTCCTTAATAAAGAGACGAGGCTCTGATACCAATTGAAAGGATCGATATAGTTGACTAGAGGGGGGTGAATAGGCAACTAACACTTTTTAATATTTTCTTTACCAATTTAAACTTTGCATCAAAGTAGGTTGTCTAGATACGCAACTATTTGAGCAACCTATATGATGCAATAACAACTAGCACATAAGCAAGCAAGGTAAACAACACAAATAAGCTTGCACAAGTAAAGGCACGAGATAACCAAGAGTGGAGCCGGCGGAGACGAGGATGTGTTACCGAAGTTCCTTCCTTTTGAGGGGAAGTACGTCTCCGTTAGAGCGGTGTGGAGGCACAATGCTCCCCAAGAAGCCACTAGGGCCACCGTAATCTCCTCACGCCCTCACACAATGCGAGATGCCGTGATTCCACTATTGGTGCCCTTGAAGGCAGCGATCGAACCTTTACAAAAAAGGTTAGGGCAATCTCCACAACTTAATTGGAGGCTCCCAACGACACCATGAAGCTTCACCACAATGGACTTTGGCTCCGAGGTGACCTCAACCGTCTAGGGTGCTCAAACACCCAACAGTAACAAGATCCGCTAGGGATTAGTGGGGGGAATCGAATATCTCTTGGTGGAAGTGTAGATCGGGGCCTTGTCACCCAATCCCGAGCAAATAAACAAGTTTGATTGGCTAGGGAGAGAGATCGGCCGAAAATGGAGCTTGGAGCAACAATGGAGTTTAGGGTTGGAAGGGGTGAGTCTTCTTGGAGAAGAAGACCCCCTTATATAGTGGGGGGGGGCAATTCCAACCGTTACCCACCACTCAGCCTGCGACCCACGGAACTACCACACCACAGGCGCGATGCTATCGCACGGGCCTGCGGTACTACCAGGGCGGACCGTGGTACTACCGTGGGCGCGGCAGAGCCAAAACCTGAAAAAGGAGCACGGACAGGGCGCGGTAGATCCGCAGGTGTGGTACTACCGCGGCCCCATGCAGTACTACCGCAGGACAGCCACAGGCCAGGCTAGGTAGGCACAGATGTAAAAAATAACATTCGTGACTACCTCCGCTGAGAAATTGTCGTGCGAAAATCCGACACGAAACTACCACGACCAAGGGTGCGGTACTACCGCGAAGGGTGCGGATGTAAAAAAATTACATCCGCCCCGACCTCCGCTCCTGCTGCTGTACCTGGCCAGGCGCCACGGTACTATCTTGCCGCAGCATGGTACTACCGCGTAGAGCGCGGATGTAAAAAATTACATCCGCGCCTACTACCGCTTGAGAAGCGGCGCCGGTCAAGAACTCACGGTACTACCGCTCTAAGGAGAGGTACTACCGTGGGAGCCCACGGTACTACCGTGCCAGAGCCCGGTACTACCGCTGGCTCCTGCGATAGTACCGCTCTGAAGAGCAGTACTACCGCTAGCCTGAGAAGAGCAACACGGAGACCTTCATTTCGCAGAGACAAGGTGAGACGGAGGAACACTCCAAAGAGCTCGAGGAAAGGCATTGCAAAAGGGAACGTGTACGTGAGATTCCACCAAAACCTTTCCAAAGTGGACCCCCTCTTAATAGTACGGCTTTCCTATGACTCAACTCCACCGAACCAAACCGTAGATAAACGCCGTCTTCAATAATCTTCGAGGGGCATTAAATCGTCTTGTGATTAGTCGTGATATATCTGTAAAGCTCAATACACATGATTAGTCCACAAAGGCATTGTCATCAATCACCAAAACTACTGAGGGACAAGAATGCCCTTACACCGACTGTCGGGGATATACCCCACGGTGTAACCTGGCCGGAAGTATAACCTGGCCGGACTTGGCGACTCACTAACGACCCGCCTGGGCTGGACGACGCACTAAGTGACCCGCCCGATCCTGGCGACTTATGGGTGATCTGGCAAGTGGATCAGAGGAGCGACAAGACCCGGGGGCCCGGGAGGCTCAAGGCCCAGAAGGCCGGCTTACATTACGGTAGGCCGGCTTAAGAGGAAAGGTGTGAGGAATATCTTCCTTACAAGGAATCAAGACCCGGACTTGTATCCGGCTTGTAGTAGAAGATAGTCTAGTCCTAATCCTATTTGGACTCCACATGTAACCCGCCCCTCTAACTTATATAAGGAGGGGCAGGGCACCCCAAAGAGGGAGAAGCGACAAGAAACAATATCTAGGGCTAGACAGAAAGAGGAGAGCCGGCTTACGGCGACTCCCTCATGATCATAATGAGACCTAGCCACAAACAGCATGTAGGGTTATTACCGGATGATGTTTCTGTTGGAAATATGCCCTAGAGGCAATAATAAAAGGATTATTATTATATTTCTTTGTTCATGATAGTTGTCTTTTATTCATGCTATAATTGTATTATCCGGAAATCGTAATACAGTGTGAATACTTAGACCACAACATGTCCCTAGTAAGCCTCTAGTTGACTAGCTCGTTGATCAACAGATAGTCATGGTTTCCTGACTATGGACATCGGATGTCGTTGATAACGGGATCACATCATTAGGAGAATGATGTGATGGACAAGACCCAATCCTAAGCATATCACAAGACCGTGTAGTTCGTTTGCTAAAGCTTTTCTAATGTCAAGTATCATTTCCTTAGACCATGAGATTGTGCAACTCCCGGATACCGTAGGAATGCTTTGGGTGTACCAAACGTCACGACGTAACTGGGTGGCTATAAAGGTGCACTACAGGTATCTTCGAAAGTGTCTGTTGGGTTGGCACAAATCAAGACTGGGATTTGTCACTCCGTATGCCTCAGCCATAGGATCTATTATGTATGCCATGGCAAAAGATAAAGAAGAGATGAGTGTCATCCCCTATGCCTCAGCCATAGGATCTATTATGTATGCCATGCTGTGTACCAGACCAGATGTAAACCTTGCCGTAAGTTTGGTAGGAAGGTACCAAAGTAATCCCGGCAAGGAACACTGGACAGCGGTCAACAATATCCTGAAGTACCTGAAAAGGACAAAGGACATGTTTCTCATTTATGGAGGTGACGAAGAGCTCGTCGTAAAGGGTTACGTCGACGCTAGCTTCGACACAGATCTGGATGACTCTAAGTCACAAACCAGATACGTGTATATGTTGAATCGTGGAGCAGTAAGCTGGTGCAGTTGCAACAAGAGCGTCATGGCGGGATCTACATGTGAAGCGGAGTACATGGCAGCCTCGGAGGCAGCGCATGAAGCAATGTGGATGAAAGAGTTCATCACCGACCTAGGAGTCATACCCAATGCGTCGGGGCCGATCACTCTCTTCTGTGACAACACTGGAGCTATTGCCCTTGCCAAGGAGCCCAGGTTTCACAAGAAGACCAGGCACATCAAGCGTCGTTTCAACTCCATCCGTGAAAATGTTCAAGATGGAGACATAGATATTTGCAAAGTACATACGGATCTGAATGTCGCAGATCCATTGACTAAACCTCTTCCGCGAGCAAAACATGATCAACACCAGAACTCTATGGGTGTTCAATTCATCACAATGTAACTAGATTATTGACTCTAGTGCAAGTGGGAGACTGTTGGAATATGCCCTAGAGGCAATAATAAAAGGATTATTATTATATTTCTTTGTTCATGATAGTTGTCTTTTATTCATGCTATAATTGTATTATCCAGAAATCGTAATACACGTGTGAATACTTAGACCACAACATGTCCCTAGTGAGCCTCTAGTTGACTAGCTCATTGATCAACGGATAGTCATGGTTTCCTGACTATGGACATTGGATGTCGTTGATAACGGGATCACATCATTAGGATAATGATGTGATGGACAAGACCCAATCCTAAGCATAGCACAAGATCGTGTAGTTCGTTTTGCTAGAGCTTTTCCAATGTCAAGTATCTTTTCCTTAAGACCATGAGATCGTGTAACTGCCGGATACCGTAGGAGTGCTTTGGGTGTACCAAACGTCACAACGTAACTGGGTGACTATAAAGGTGCACTACAGGTATCTCCGAAAGTGTCTGTTGGGTTGACACGGATCGAGACTGGGATTTGTCACTCCGTATTACGGGGAGGTATCACTGGGCCCACTCGGTAGTGCATCATCATAGTGAGCTCAAAGTGTCCAAGTGTCTGGTCACGGGATCATGCATTACGGTACGAGTAAAGTGACTTGCCGGCAACGAGATTGAACGAGGTATTGGGATACCGACGATCGAATCTCGGGCAAGTAACATACTGTCTGACAAAGGGAATAGTATACGGGGTTGCTTGAATCCTCTACATCATGGTTCATCCGATGATATCATCGAGGAGTATGTGGGAACCAACATGGGTATCCAGATCCCGCTGTTGGTTATTGACCGGAGAACCGTCTCGGTCATGTCTGCATGTCTCCCGAACTCGTAGGGTCTACACACTTAAGGTTCGGTGATGCTAGGGTTGTATGAATATGAGTATGCAGCAAACCGAATGTTGTTCCGAGTCCCGGATGAGATCCCGGACGTCACGAGGAGTTCCGGAATGGTCCGGATGTAAAGAATTATATATAGGAAGTGCTGTTTCGGCCATCGGGAAAGTTTCGGGGTCACTCGGTATTTTACCGGGACCACCGGAAGGGTCCCAGGGGTCTACCGGGTGGGGCCACCTATCCCGTAGGGCCCCGTGGGCTGAAGTGGGAGGGGAACCAGCCCCTAGTGGGCTGGTGCGCCCCCCCTGGGCCCCCCTGCGCCTAGGGTTGGAAACCCTAGGTGGGGGGCGCGCCCCACTTGCCTTGGGGGGCACTCCACCCCCCTGGCCGCCGCCCCCCTGGGAGATTGGATCTCCCAGGGCCGGCGCCCCCCCCTGGGGGCCTATATAAAGGAGGGGGGAGGGAGGGCAGCCGCACCCTGTGTCTTGGCGCCTCCCTCCCCCTGCTACACCTCTTCCTCCTCCCGCAATAGCTTGGCGAAGCCCTGCCAGAGTTCTACTGCATCCCCCACCATGCTGTCGTGCTGTTGGATCTTCATCAACCTCTCATTTCCCCTTGCTGGATCAATACGGAGGAGACGTCACGCTGACCGTACGTGTGTTGAACGCGGAGGTGTCGTCCGTTCGGCGCTAGGATCTCCGGTGATAGGATCACGACGAGAACGACTACCTCAACCCCGTTCTCTTGAACGCTTCCGCACGCGATCTACAAGTGGTATGTAGATGCATCTCTCTCCTATCACTCGTTGCTTAGGTGAACTCATAGATGGATCTTGGTGAAACCATAGAAAAAAAAATTATTTTCTGCAACGTTCCCCAACAGTGGCATCATGAGCTAGGTTTATGCGTAGTTCTCTATTGCACGAGTAGAACACAAATCTATTGTGGGCGTAGATATTGTCAACTTGCTTGCCACTACTAGTCTTTTCTTACTTCAGCGGTATTGTGGGATGAAGTGGCCTGGACCGACCTTACACGTACGCTTACGTGAGACAGGTTCCACCGACTGGCATGCACTAGTTGCATAAGGTGGCTAGTGGGTGTCTGTCTCTCCTACTTTAGTTGGAGCGGATTCGATGAAAAGGGTCCTTATGAAGGATAAATAGAAGTTGACAAAATCACGTTGTGGTTATTCGTAGGTAAGAAAACGTTCTTGCTAGAACCCAATTGCAGCCACGTAAAAGATGCAACAACTATTAGAGGACATCTAACTTGTTTTTGCAGCAATTGTCATGTGATGTGATATGGCCAGAAGTTGTGATGAATGATGAATGATATATTGTGATGTATGAGATCATGTTCTTGTAATAGGAATCACGACTTGCATGTCGATGAGTATGACAACCGGCAGGAGCCATAGGAGTTGTCTTAATTATTGTATGACTTGCGTGTCAATGATTTAACGCCATTTAATTACTTTACTTTATTGCTAAACCGTTAGCTATAGTAGTAGAAGTAATAGTTGGCGAGCAACTTCATGGAGGCACGATGATGGAGATCATGGTGTCATGCCGTTAACGAAGATGATCATGGAGCCCCGAAGATGGAGATCGAAGGAGCTATATGATATTGTCCATATCATGTCACTACTTTATATAATTGCATGTGATGTTTATTATGTTTTATGCATCTTGTTTACTTAGAACAGCGGTAGTAAATAAGATGATCCCTTATAATAATTTCAAGAAAATGTTCCCCCTAACTGTGCACCGTTGCTAAAGTTTGTCGTTTCGAAGCACCACGTGATGATCGGATGTGATAGATCCTTACGTTCACATACAACGGGTGTAAGACAGTTTTACACATGCATAAACACTTAGGGTTAACTTGACGAGCCTAGCATGTACAGACATGGCCTTGGAACACAAGAGACCGAAAGGTCGAACATGAGTCGTATGGAAGATACAATCAACATGGAGATGTTCACCGATGATGACTAGTCCGTCTCACGTGATGATCGGACACGGCCTAGTCGACTCGGATCGTGTAACACTTAGATGACTAGAGGGATGTCAAATATGAGTGGGAGTTCATTAAATAATTTGATTAGATGAACTTAATTATCATGAACTTAGTCTAAAATCTTTGCAAAATATGTCTTGTAGATCAAATGGCCAACGCCCATGTCAACATGAACTTCAACGCGTTCCTAGAGAAAACCAAGCTGAAAGATGATGGCAGCAACTATTCGGACTGGGTCCGGAACCTGAGGATCATCCTCATAGCAGCCAAGAAAGCATATGTCCTAGAAGGACCGCTAGGTGAAGCACCCATCCCAGAGAACCAAGACGTTATGAACGCTTGGCAGTCACGTGCTGATGATTACTCCCTCGTTCAGTGCAGCATGCTTTACAGCTTAGAACCGGGGCTCCAAGAGCGTTTTGAGCAACACGGAGCATATGAGATGTTCGAGGAGCTGAAAATGGTTTTTCAAGCTCATGCCCGGGTCAAGAGATATGAAGTCTCCGACAAGTTCTATAGTTGTAAGATGGAGGAAAACAGTTCTGTCAGTGAGCACATACTCAAAATGTCTGGGTTGCACAACCGCCTGTCCCAGCTGGAGATCAACCTCCCGGACGAGGCGGTCATTGACAGAATCCTTCAGTCGCTCCCACCAAGCTACAAGAGCTTTGTGATGAACTACAATATGCAGGGGATGGTGAAGACCATTCCTGAAGTATCTTCAATGCTGAAGTCAGCAGAGGTTGAAATCAAGAAAGAACATCAAGTGTTGATGGTCAATAAGACCACTAAGTTCAAGAAGGGCAAGGGTAAGAAGAACTTCAAGAAGGACGGCAAAGATGTTGCCGCGCCCGGTAAGCCAGTTGCCGGGAAGAAGTCAAAGAATGGACCTAAGCCTGAGACTGAGTGCTTTTATTGCAAAGGGAAGGGTCACTGGAAGCGGAACTGCCCCAAATACTTAGCGGACAAGAAGGCCGGCAACACTAAAGGTATATGTGATATACATGTAATTGATGTGTACCTTACCAGTACTCGTAGTAACTCCTGCGTATTTGATACCAGTGCCATTGCTCATATTTGTAACTCACAGCAGGAGCTGCGGAATAAGCGGAGACTGGCGAAGGACAAGGTGATGATGCGCGTCGGGAATGGTTCCAAGGTTGATGTGATCGCCGTCGGCACGCTACCTCTACATTTACCTACGGGATTAGTTTTAAACCTCAATAATTTTTATTTAGTGCCAAGTTTGAGCATGAACATTGTATCTGGATCTCGTTTAATATGAGATGGCTACTCATTTAAATCCGAGAATAATGGTTGTTCTATTTATATGAGAGATATGTTTTATGGTCATGCCCCGATGGTCAATGGTTTATTCTTAATGAATCTCGAACGTAATGTTACACATATTCATAGTGTGAATACTAAAAGATCTAAAGTTGATAATGATAGTCCCACATACATGTGGCACTGCCGCCTTGGTCACATTGGTGTCAAGCGCATGAAGAAGCTCCATGCTGATGGACTTTTAGAGTCTCTCGATTATGAATCATTTGACACATGCGAACCATGCCTTATGGGCAAAATGACCAAGACTCCGTTCTCCGGAACAATGGAGCGAGCAACCAACTTATTGGAAATCATACATACTGATGTGTGTGGTCCAATGAGCGTTGAGGCTCGCGGAGGATATCGTTATGTTCTCACTCTCACTGATGACTTAAGTAGATATGGGTATGTCTACTTGATGAAACACAAGTCTGAGACCTTTGAAAACTTCAAGGAATTTCAGAATGAAGTAGAGAATCAACGTGACCGAAAGATAAAATTCTTACAATCGGATCGTGGAGGAGAATATTTAAGTCACGAATTTGGTACACACTTAAGAAAATGTGGAATCGTTTCACAATTCACGCCACCTGGAACACCTCAGCGTAACAGTGTGTCCGAACGTCGTAATCGCACTCTATTGGATATGGTGTGATCTATGATGTCTCTTACCGATTTACCGCTATCATTTTGGGGATACGCTCTAGAGACAGCTACATTCACTTTAAATAGGGCACCGTCTAAATCCGTTGAGACAACACCGTATGAATTATGGTTTGGGAAGAAACCTAAGGTGTCATTTCTAAAAGTTTGGGGATGCGATGCTTATGTCAAGAAACTTCAACCTGAAAAGCTCGAACCCAAGTCGGAAAAATGTGTCTTCATAGGATACCCCAAGGAAACCATTGGGTATACATTCTACCTTAGATCCGAAGGCAAGATCTTTGTTGCCAAGAACGGATCCTTTCTGGAAAAGGAGTTTCTCTCGAAAGGAGTAAGTGGGAGGAAAGTAGAACTCGATGAAGTACTACCTCTTGAACCGGAAAGTAGTGCAGCTCAGGAAAATGTTCCTGTGGTGCCTACACCGACTAGAGAGGAAATTAATGATGATGATGAAGGTACTTCAGATCAAGTTGCTACTGAACTTCGTAGGTCCACGAGGACACGTTCCACACCAGAGTGGTATGGCAACCCTGTCCTGGAAATCATGTTGTTAGACAACGGTGAACCTTCGAACTATGAAGAAGCGATGGTGGGCCCAGATTCCAACAAATGGCTAGAAGCCATGCAATCCGAGATAGAATCCATGTATGAAAACAAAGTATGGACTTTGACTGACTTGCCCGATGATCGGCGAGCGATAGAAAACAAATGGATCTTTAAGAAGAAGACGGACGCGGATGGTAATGTCACCATCTATAAAGCTCGACTTGTCGCTAAGGGTTATCGGCAAGTTCAAGGGGTTAACTACGATGAGACTTTCTCTCCCGTAGCGAATCTTAAGTCCGTCCGAATCATGTTAGCAATTGCCACATACTATGATTATGAGATATGGCAGATGGACGTCAAAACGGCATTCCTTAACGGTTATCTTAAGGAAGAGCTGTATATGATGCAGCAGGAAGGTTTTGTCGATCCTAAGAATGCTAACAAAGTATGCAAGCTCCAGTGATCCATTTATGGGCTGGTGCAAGCATCTCGGAGTTGGAACATTCGCTTTGATGAGATGATCAAAGCGTTTGGGTTTATGCAGACTTATGGAGAAGCCTGCGTTAAGTGACTGAGAGCTCTGTAGCATTTCTCATATTATATGTAGATGACATACTTTTGATGGGAAATGATATAGAATTCTTGGACAGCATTAAGGCCTACTTGAATAAGTGTTTTTCAATGAAGGACCTTGGAGAAGCTGCTTACATATTAGGCATCAAGATCTATAGGGATAGATCGAGACGCCTCATAGGTCTTTCACAAAGCACATACCTTGATAAGATTTTGAAGAAGTTCAAAATGGATCAGTCCAAGAAAGGGTTCTTGCATGTATTGCAAGGTGTGACATTGAGCTCGGCTCAATGCCCGACCACGGCAAAAGATAAAGAAGAGATGAGTGTCATCCCCTATGCCTCAGCCATAGGATCTATTATGTATGCCATGCTATGTACCAGACCAGATGTAAACCTTGCCGTAAGTTTGGTAGGAAGGTACCAAAGTAATCCCGGCAAGGAACACTGGACAGCGGTCAAGAATATCCTGAAGTACCTGAAAAGGACAAAGGACATGTTTCTCGTTTATGAAGGTGACGAAGAGCTCGTCGTAAAGGGTTACGTCGACGCTAGCTTCGACACAGATCTGGATGACTCTAAGTCACAAACCGGATACGTGTATATGTTGAATCGTGGAGCAGTAAGCTGGTGCAGTTGCAAGCAGAGCGTCATGGCGGGATCTACATGTGAAGCGGAGTACATGGCAGCCTCGGAGGCAGCGCATGAAGCAATATGGATGAAATAGTTCATCACCGACCTAGGAGTCATACCCAATGCGTCGGGGCCGATCACTCTCTTCTGTGACAACACTGGAGCTATTGCCCTTGCCAAGGAGCCCAGGTTTCACAAGAAGACCAGGCACATCAAGCGTCGTTTCAACTCCATCCGTGAAAATGTTCAAGATGGAGACATAGATATTTGCAAAGTACATACGGATCTGAATGTCGTAGATCCGTTGACTAAACCTCTTCCGCGAGCAAAACATGATCAACACCAGAACTCTATGGGTGTTTGATTCATCACAATGTAACTAGATTATTGACTCTAGTGCAAGTGGGAGACTGTTGGAAATATGCCCTAGAGGCAATAATAAAAGGATTATTATTATATTTCTTTGTTCATGATAGTTCTCTTTTATTCATGCTATAATTGTATTATCCGGAAATCGTAATACACGTGTGAATACTTAGACCACAATATGTCCCTAGTGAGCCTCTAGTTGACTAGCTCGTTGATCAACGGATAGTCATGGTTTCCTGACTATGGACATTGGATGTCGTTGATAACGGGATCACATCATTAGGAGAATGATGTGATGGACAAGACCCAATCCTAAGCATAGCACAAGATCATGTAGTTCGTTTTGCTAGAGCTTTTCCAATGTCAAGTATCTTTTCCTTAAGACCATGAGATCGTGTAACTGCCGGATACCGTAGGAGTGCTTTGGGTGTACCAAACGTCACAACGTAACTGGGTGACTATAAAGGTGCACTACAGGTATCTCCGAAAGTGTCTGTTGGGTTGACACGGATCGAGACTGGGATTTGTCACTCCGTATTACGGGGAGGTATCACTGGGCCCACTCGGTAGTGCATCATCATAGTGAGCTCAAAGTGACCAAGTGTCTGGTCACGGGATCATGCATTACGGTACGAGTAAAGTGACTTGCCGGCAACGAGATTGAACGAGGTATTGGGATACCGACGATCGAATCTCGGGCAAGTAACATACTGTCTGACAAAGGGAATAGTATACGGGGTTGCTTGAATCCTCGACATCATGGTTCATCCGATGATATCATCGAGGAGTATGTGGGAACCAACATGGGTATCCAGATCCCGCTGTTGGTTATTGACCGGAGAACCGTCTCGGTCATGTCTGCATGTCTCCCGAACTCGTAGGGTCTACACACTTAAGGTTCGGTGATGCTAGGGTTGTATGAATATGAGTATGCAGCAAACCGAATGTTGTTCGGAGTCCCGGATGAGATCCCGGACGTCACGAGGAGTTCCAGAATGGTCCGAAGGTAAAGAATTATATATAGGAAGTGTTGTTTCAGCCATCGGGAAAGTTTTGGGGTCACCCGGTATTGTACCGGGACCACCGGAAGGGTCCCGGGGGTCCACCGGGTGGAGCCACCTATCCCGGAGGGCCCCGTGGGCTGAAGTGGGAGGGGAACCAGCCCCTAGTGGGCTGGTGCGCCCCCCCCCCCTTGGGCCCTCCTGCGCCTAGGGATGGAAACCCTGGGTGGGGGGCACGCCCCACTTGCCTTGGGGGGCACTCCACCCCCCCTGGCCGCCGCCCCCCTGGGAGATTGGATCTCCCAGGGCCGGCACCCCCCCTGGGGGCCTATATAAAGGAGGGGGAGGGAGGGCAGCCGCACCCTGTGTCTTGGCGCCTCCCTCCCTCTGCTACACCTCTTCCTCCTCCCGCAATAACTTGGCGAAGCCCTGCCGGAGTTCTGCTGCATCCACCACCACGCCGTCGTGCTGCTGGATCTTCATCAACCTCTCCTTTACCCTTGCTGGATCAAGACGGAGGAGACGTCACGCTGACCGTACGTGTGTTGAACGCGGAGGTGCCGTCCGTTCGGCGCTAGGATCTTCGGTGATAGGATCACGACGAGAACGACTACCTCAACCCCGTTCTCTTGAACACTTCCGCACGCGATCTACAACTGGTATGTAGATGCATATCTCTCCTATCACTCGTTATTAGATGAACTCATAGATGGATCTTGGTGAAACCGTAGGAAAAATTTTTATTTTCTGCAATGTTCCCCAACAATTTCTCGGGGCCTGAAGCTGTCTAAATCCTCGTCTTATGTGTTGCGTCTCTCGATTGCGCCCAACCCCTCTCAAGCTACCACATAGATGCGTTGGCCTCGCGACTAAGTCCTTACACTAGGACATCTGCCGTGACAATTCCACGACACCGACCCTCATAGGGCGCGCCCAAAGTGTGGAGTCCTACTAGGACTCCCTAGTCCTAGTAGGATTCCACCTCCCACATGGAATACGAAAAAGGAAAGGGAGAATGGGAAGGAAGGAAGGGGCGCCACCTTTCCCTAGTCCAATTCAGACCAGTCCATGGGGAAGGGGCGCGGCCACCCCTGAGGCATTTCTCTCCTTTCCCGTATGGCCCATTAAGGCCCAATACGAATTCCCGTAACTCTCCGGTACTCCGAAAAATACCCGAATCACTCGGAACCTTTCCGATGTCCGAATATAGCCTTCCAATATATCGATCTTTACATCTCGATCATTTCGAGACTCCTCGTCATGTCCCCGATCTCATCCGGGACTCTGAACAAACTTCAGTCATCAAATCACATAACTCATAATACAAATTGTCACAGAACGTTAAGCATGCGGACCCTACAGGTTCGAGAACTATGTAGACATGACCGAGACTCATCTCTGGTCAATAACCAATAGCTGAACCTGGATGCTCATATTGGCTGCTACATATTCTATGAAGATCTTTATCGGTCAAACCGCATAACAACATACGTTGTTCCCTTTGTCATCGGCATGTTACTTGCCCGAGATTCAATCATCGGTATCTCAATACCTAGTTCAATCTCGTTATCGGCAAGTCTCTTTACTCGTTCCGTAATGCATCATCCCGCAACTAACTCATTAGTCACATTGCTTGCAAGGCTTATAGTAATGTGCATTACCGAGAGGGCCCAGAGATACCTCTCTGACAATTGGAGTGACAAATCCTAATCTGGTAGAGCACCTTTACAATCACCCAGTTACGTTGTGACATTTGGTAGCACACAAAGTGTTCCTCCGGTATTCGGGAGTTGCATAATCTCATAGTCATAGGAACATGTATAAGTCATGAAGAAAGCAATAGCAATATACTAAACGATCAAGTGCTAAGATAACGGAATGGGTCAAGTCAATCACATCATTCTCTAATGATGTGATCCCGTTAATCAAATGACAACTCATGTCTATGGCTAGGAAACTTAACCATCTTTGATTCGATGATCTAGTCAAGTAGAGGCATATTAGTGACACTCTGTTTATCTATGTATTCACACATGTACTAAGTTTCCGGTTAATACAATTCTAGCATGAATAATAAGCATTTATCTTGAAATAAGGAAATAAATAATAACTTTATTATTGCATATAGGGCATATTTCCTTGAGTCTCCCACTTGCACTAGAGTCAATGATCTAGTTCAGATCGCTATGCGATTTAACACCGAAGTTCACATCACCATGTTATTAACACCCATAGTTCACATTACACCCATAGTTCAAATCGCTAGATCGAGACTTAGATTCATCCAGATTGGTGTCAAAGCTTGCATCGACGTAACTCTTTACGACGAAGTCTTTATCACCTCCATAACCGAGAAATATTTCCTTATTCCACTAAGGATAATTTTGTCCGCTATCCAGTGATCTACTCCTAGATCACTATTGTACCCTATCGCCAAACTCCTGGTGAGGTACATAATAGGTCTGGTACACAACATAACATACTTTATAGAACCTATGACTGAGGCATAGGGAACCTATGTGTAAGCAGCTTCACCGAGGTCTTTCTTTGAAAAACTCCTTTCAAACACTCCTTTATGCTTTCCAGAAAATTCTACATTATTTATGATCAACAATATGTCATTCACATACACTTATAAGAAATGTTGTAGTGCTCCCACTCACTTTCCTGCAAATACAGGCTTCACCGCAAGTCTGTATAAAACTATATGCTTTGATCAACTCATCACAGCGTATATTCCAACTCCGAGATGCTTGCATCAGTCCATAGATGGATCGTTGGAGCTTGCACACCTTGTTAGTACCTTTAGGATTGACAAAACCTTCTGGTTGCATAATATACAACTTTTCTTTAAGAAATATCCATTTAAGGAATGCAGTTTTGACATCCATTTGCCAGATTTCATAAAATATGGCAACTGCTAACATGATTCAGACGGATTTAAGCATTGCTACAGTTGAGAAAATCTCATTGTAGTCAACACCTTGAACTTGTCGAAAACCTTTTTGCGACAAGTCGAGCTTTGTAGATAGTAACACTACTATCATCGTCCATCTTCCTCTTGAAGATCCATTTATTTTCTATGGCTTGCCGATCATCGGGCAAGTCAACCAAAGTCCACACTTTGTTCTCATACATGGATCCCATCTCAGATTTCATGGCCTTAAGCCATTTCGCGGAATCTGGGCTCATCATTGCTTCCTCATAGTTTGTAGGTTCATCATGGTCTAGTAACATGACTTCCAGAATAGGATTACCGTACCACTCCGGTGCGGATCTTACTCTAGAAGACCTACGAGGTTCGGTAGTAACTTGATCTGTAGTTTCATGATCATCATCATTAACTTCCTCACTAATTGGTGTAGGAATCACTGGAACTGATTTCTGTGATGAACTACTTTCCAATAAGGGAGAAGGTACAATTACCTCATCAAGTTCTACTTTCCTCCCACTCACTTCTGTTGAGAGAAAACTCCTTCTCTAGAAAGGATCCATTCTTAGCAACAAAGATTTTGCCTTCAGATTTGTGATAGAAGGTGTACCCAACAGTTTCCTTTGGGTATCCTATGAAGACGCACTTCTCCGATTTGGGTTTGAGCTTATCAGGTTGAAAAACTTTTTCACATAAGCATCACAGCTCCAAATTTTAAGAAACGAAAACTTTGGTTTCTTGCCAAACCATAGTTTATAAGGCATCATCTCAACGAATTTTGATGGTGCCTATTTAAAGTGAATGCAGCTGTCTCTAATGCATAGCCCCAAACGATATTGGTAAATCGGTAAGAGACATCATAGATCGCACCATATCCAATAAAGTGCGGTTACGACGTTCGGACACACCATTACACTGTGGTGTTCCAGGTGGCGTGAGCTGTGAAACTATTCCACATTGTTTAAAATGAAGGCCAAACTCGTAACTCAAATATTCTCCTCTATGATCAGACCTTAGAAACTTTATTTTCTTGTTACGATGATTCTCCACTTCACTCTGAAAATCTTTGAACTTTTCAAATGTTTCAGACTTATGTTTCATTAAGTAGATATACTCATATCTGCTCAAATCATCTTGTGAAGGTCGGAAAATAACGATACCCGCCATGAGCATCAACACTCATTAGATCGCATACATCGGTATGTATTATTTCCAATAAGTCACTAGCTCGTTCCATTGTTCCAGAGAACGGAGTTTCAGTCATCTAGCCCATAAGGCACGATTCACAAACATCAAATGATTCATAATCAAGTGATTCCAAAAGTCCATCTTTATAGAGTTTCTTCATGCGCTTTACACCAATATGACCCAAACGGCAGTGCCACAAATAAGTTGCACTATCATTATCAACTTTGCATCTTTTGGCATCAATATTATGAATATGTGTATTACCATGATCGAGATCCAACAAACTATTTTCATTGGGTGTATTACCATCGAAGGTTTTATTCATATAAACAGAACAACAATTATTCTCTGACTTTAAATGAATAACCATATTGCAATAAACATGATCAAATCATATTCATGCTCAACGCAAACGCCAAATAACATTTATTTAGGTTCAACACTAATCCCGAAAGTACAGGGAGTGTGCGACGATGATCATATCAATCTTGGAACCACTTCCAACACACATCGTCACTACACCCTCAACTAGTCTCTATTTATTCTGTAACTCCTGTTTCGAGTTACTAATATTAGCAACCGAACAAGTATCAAATACCCAGGGGCTACTATAAACACTAGTAAGGTACACATCAATAACCTGTATATCAAATATACCCTTGTTCACTTTGCCATCCTTCTTATCCACCAAATATTTAGGGCATTTCCGCTTCCAGTGACCATTTCCTTTGCAGTAGAAGCACTCAGTTTCAGGCTTTGATCCAGCTTTGGGCTTATTCACGGGAGTGACAACTTGCTTGCCATTCTACTTGAAGTTCCCTTTCTTTTCCTTTGCCCTTTTCTTGAAACTAGTGGTCTTATCAATCATCAACACTTGATGCTCTTTTCTTGATTTCTACCTTCGTTGATTTCAGCATCACGAAGAGCTCGGGAATCGTTTTTGTCATCCCTTGCATACTATAGTTCATCACGAAGTTCCAGTAACTTGGTGATGGTGACTAGAGAACTCTGTCAATCACTATCTTATTTGGAAGATTAACTCCCACTTGATTCAAGCGATTGTTGTACCCAGACAATCTGAGTACATGCTCACTGCTTGAGCTATTCTCCTCCATCTTTTAGCTATAGAACTTGTTGGAGACTTAATATCTCTCAACTCGGGTATTTGCTTCAAATATTAACTTCAACTCCTGGAACATCTCATATGGTCCATGACATTCAAAATGTCTTTGAAGTCCCGATTCTAAGCCGTTAAGCATGGTGCACTAAACTATCAAGTAGTCATCATATTGAGCTAGCCAAATGTTCATAACGTCTGCATCTGCTCATGCAATAGGTCGGTCACCTAGCGGTGCATCAAGGACATAATTCTTCTACAGCAATGAGGATAAACCTCAGATCATGGACCCAGTCTGCATCATTGCTACCATCCTCTTTCAACTTAGTTTTCTCTAGGAACACATATAGAAACATAGGGAAGCAACAACACGAGCTATTGATCTACAACATTATTTGCAAAATACTATCAGGACTAAGTTCATGATAAATTAAAGTTCAATTAATCATATTACTTAAGAACTCCCACTTAGATAGACATCCCTCTAATCATCTAAGTGATCACGTGATCCAAATCAACTAAACTATGTCCGATCATCACGTGAGATGGAGTAGTTTTCAATGGTGAACATCACTATGTTGATCATATCTACTATATGATTCACGCTCGACCTTTCGGTCTCCAGTGTTCCGAGGCCATATCTTGATATGCTAGGCTCGTCAAGTTTAACCCGAGTATTCTGCATGTGCAAAACTGGCTTGCACCCGTTGTATGTGAACGTAGAGCTTATCACACCAGATCATCACGTGGTGTCTCGGCACGAAGAACTATCGCAACGGTGCATACTCAGGGAGAACACTTATACCTTGAAATTTTAGTAAGGGATCATCTTATAAAGCTACCGCCAAACTAAGCAAAATAAGATGTATAAAAGATAAACATCACATGCAATCAAAATATGTGACATGATATGGCCATCATCGTCTTGTGCCTTTGATCTCCATCTGCAAAGTACCGTTATGATCTCCATTGTCACCGGCATGACACCATGATCTCCATCATCTTGATCTTTATCAATGTGTCATCACATGGTCGTCTCGCCAGCTATTGCTTTTGCAACTATTGATATCGCATAGCGATAAAGTAAAGCAATCATATGGCGCTTGCATCTTATGCAATAAAGAGACAACCATAAGGCTCCTGCTAGTTGACGATAATTTGAACAAAACATGATCATATCATACAACAATTTATATCTCATCACGGCTTGACCATATCACATCACAACATACCCTACAAAAACAAGTTAGACGTCCTCTTCTTTGTTGTTGCAAGTTTTACGTGGCTGCTACGGGCTGAGCAAGAACCGTTCTTACCTACGCATCAAAACCACAATGATTTTTTGTCAAGTATGTGATGTTTTAACCTTCAACAAGGACCGGTCGTAGCCACACTCGATTCAACTAAAGTTGGAGAAACTGACACCCGCCAGCCACCTGTGTGCGAAGCATGTCGGTAGAACCAGTCTCGCGTAAGCGTACGCGTAATGTCGGTCCGGGCCGCTTCATCCAACAATATCGCCGAATCAAAGTATGACATGCTGGTAAGCAGTATGACTATTATCGCCCACAACTCACTTGTGTTCTACTCGTGCATATAACATATACGCATAAACCTGGCTCGGATGCCACTGTTTGGGAACGTAGTAATTTCAAAAATTTCCTACGCACATGCAAGATCATGGTGATGCATAGCAACGGGAGGGGAGAGTGTTGTCCATGCACCCTCGTAGACCGTAAGCAGAAGCGTTATGACAACACGGTTGATGTAGTCGTACGTCTTCACGGTCGACCGATCCTAGTACCGAACGTACGACACCTCCGCGACCTGCACACGTTCAGCTCGGTGACGTCCCATGAACTCACGATCCAGCAGAGTGTTGAGGGAGAGCTTCGTCAGCACGATGGTGATGATGAAGCTACCGGCACAGGGCTTCGCCTAAGCACTACGACGATATGACCGAGGTGGATTATGGTGAAGGGGGGCACCGCACACGGCTAAGAGATCAATGATCAACTTGTGTATCTATGGGGTGCCCCCTGGCCACGTATATAAAGGAGGGATGGAGGAGGAGGCCGGCCCTCAGAGGGCACGCCCAAAGTGTGGAGTCCTACTAGGACTCCCTAGTCCTAGTAGGATCCCACCTCCCACATGAAATAGGAAAAAGGGAAGGGAGAAGGAGAAGGAAGGAATGGGACGCCCCCTTTCCCTAATCCAATTCGGACTAGTCCATGGGGAAGGGGCGCGGCCACCCTTGAGGCCTTCCTCTCCTTTCCCGTATGGCCCATTAAGGCCCAATACGAATTCCCGTAACTCTCCGGTACTCTGAAAAATATCCAAATCACTCGGAACCTTTTCGATGTCCGAATATAGCCTTCCAATATATTGATCTTTATGTCTCGACCATTTCGAGACTCCTCGTCATGTCCCCGATCTCATCCAGAACTCCGAACAAACTTTGGTCATCAAATCACATAACTCATAATACAAATCGTCACAAAACGTTAAGCGTGCGGACCCTACGGGTTCGAGAACTATGTAGACATGACCGAGACTCATCTCCGGTCAATGACCAATAGCGGAACCTGGATGCTCATATTGGCTCCTACATATTCTATGAAAATCTTCATCGGTCAAACCGTATAACAACATACGTTGTTCCCTTTGTCATCAGTATGTTACTTGCCTGAGATTCGATCATCAGTATCTCAATACCTAGTTCAATCTCGTTACCAGTCAGTCTCTTTACTCATTCCGTAATGCATCATCCGGCTACTAACTTATTAGTCACATTGCTTGCAAGGATTATAGTGATATGCATTACCGAGAGGGCCCAGAGATACCTCTCCGATAATCGGAGTGACAAATCCTAATCTTGATCTATGCCAACTCAACAAGTACCATTGGAGACACCTATAGAGCACCTTTATAATCACCTAGTTACGTTGTGACGTTTAGTAGCACACAAAGTGTTCCTCCGGTATTTGGGACTTGCATAATCTCATAGTTATAGGAACATGTATAAGTCATGAAGAAAGCAATAGCAATATACTAAACGATCAAGTGCTAAGCTAACGGAATGGGTCAAGTCAATCACATCATTCTCTAATGATGTGATCCCATTAATCAAATGACAACTCATGTCTATGGTTAGGAAAGTTAACCATCTTTGATTCAACGAGCTAGTCAAATAGAGGCATACTAGTGACACTCTGTTTGTCTATGTATTCACACATGTACTAAGTTTCCAGTTAATACAATTCTAGCATGAATAACAAACAGTTATCATGAAATAAGTAAATAAATAATAACTTTATTATTGCCTCTAGGGCATATTTCCTTCAGTGCCCCCCTCCACAGTTACACACCTTGATCAAACCATCGTAGTGCTTAGGCAAAGCCCTGCGCCGGTAGCATCATCATCACCGTCGCCACACCATCATGCTGACGGAACTCACCCTTGGCCTCAACTAGATCAAGAGTACGAGGGACTTCATCGAGCTGAACGTGTGTTGAACGCGGAGTTGTTCGGTACTTGATCAGTTGGATTGCGAAGAAGTTCGACTACATCAACCGTGTTAACTAAACGCTTCTGCATTCGGTCTACGAGGGTACGTGGACACACTCTGCCCTCTCGTTGCTATGCATCACCTAGATGGATCTTGTGTGATCGTAGGATTTCTTTTGAAATTACCGCGTTCCCCAACATCACGAGCCTCAACACTCATTGGACCGCATACATCGGTGTGTATTATTTCTAATAAGCCAGTAGCTCATTCTGTTGTTTGGGAGAACAGAGCTTTAGTCATCTTTCCCATGAGGCATGGTTCGCAAGTACCAACTGATTCATAATTAAGTGATTCCAAAAGCTCATCAGCATGTAGTTTGTTCATGCGCTTTACACCAATATGACCTAAACGGCAGTGCCACAAATAAGCTGCACTATCATTATCAACTTTGCATCTTTTGGCTTCAATAGTATGAACATGTGTATCACCACGATCGTGATGCAACAAAAATAGACCACTTATCAAGGGTGCATGACCATAAAAGATATTACTCATATAAATAGAACAACCATTATTCTCTGATTTAAATGAATATCCATCTCGCATCAAACAAGATCCAGATATAATGTTCATGCTCAATGCTGGCACCAAAAAACAATTATTCAGGTCCAAAACTAATCCCGAAGGTAGATGTAGAGGTAGTGTGCCAACGGCGATCACATCGACCTTGGAACCATTTCCGACGTGCATCGTCACCTCGTCCTTAGCCAATCTCTGTTTAATCCGTAGCCCCTATTTCGAGTTGCAAATATGAGCAACAGAACCAGTATCAAATACCCATGCACTACTACGAGCATTAGTAAGGTACACATCAATAACATGTATATCAAATATACCTTTCACTTTGCCATCCTTCTTATCCACCAAATACTTGGGGCAGTTTCGCTTCCAGTGACCAGTACCTTTGTATTAGAGCACTCAGTTTCAGGCTTAGGTCCAGACTTGGGCTTCTTCCTGGGAGTAGCAACTTGATTGCTATTTTTCTTCAAGTTCCCCTTCTTCCCTTTGCCCTTTTTCTTGAAACTAGTGGTCTTGTTAACCATCAACACTTGATGCTCCTTCTTGATTTCTACCTCCGCAGCCTTTAGCATCGCGAAGAGCTCGGGAATTGTCTTTTCCATCCCTTGCATATTATAGTTCATCACGAAGCCTTTATAGCTTGGTGGCAGTGATTGAAGAACTCTGTCAATGACACTATCATCAGGAAGATTAACTACCAGTTGAGTCAAGTGGTTATGGTACCCAGACATTCTGAGTATGTGTTCACTGACAGAACTATTCTCCTTCATCTTGCAGCTATAGAACTTGTTGGAGACTTCATATCTCTCAACTCGGGCATTTGCTTGAAATATTAACTTCAACCCTTGGAACATCTCATATGCTCCATGACGTTCAAAATGTCTTTGAAGTCCCGATTCTAAGCCGTAAAGCATGACACACTGAACTATCAAGTAGTCATCAACATGCGACTGCCAGACATTCACAATGTCTGCAGTTGCTGGAGTAGGTGGTACACCTAGCAGTGCTTCTAGGACGTAATTCTTCTATGCTGCAATGAGGATAATCCTCAAGTTACGGACCCAGTCCGTGTAATTCCTACCATCATCTTTAAACTCTGCTTTCTTTAGGAATGCATTAAAATTCAAGGGAACGATAGCACGGGCCATTGATCTACAACAACATAGATATGCAAAAACTATCAGGACTAAGTTCATGATAAATTAAAGTTCAATTAATCATATTACTAAAGAACTCCCACTTAGATAGACATCCCTCTAGTCATCTAAATGATCACGTGATCCAAATCAACTAAACCATGTCCGATCATCACGTGAGATGGAGTAGTTTTCAATGGTGAACATCTCTATGTTGATCATATCTACTATATGATTCACGTTCGACCTTTCGGTCTCTGTGTTCCGAGGCCATATCTGCATATGCTTGCAAAACTGGATTGCACCCGTTGTATGTGAAAGTAGATCTTATCACACCCGATCATCATGTGGTGTCTTTGCACGACAAACTGTAGCAACAATGCATACTCAGGGAGAACACTTATACCTTGAAATTTAATGAGGGATCATCTTATAATGCTACTGCCGTACTAAGCAAAATAAGATGCATAAAAGATAAACATCACATGCAATCAAAATATGTGACATGATATGGCAATCATCATCTTGTGTTCATGATCTCCATCACCGAAGCATCGTCATGATCTCCATCGTCACCGGCTTGACACCTTGATCTCCATCGTAGCATCATTGTCGTCTTGCCAACTATTGCTTCTATGACTATCACTACCGCTTAGTGATAAAGTAAAGCAATTACATGGCGATTGCATTTCATACAATAAAGCGACAACCATATGGCTCCTCCTAGTTGCCGATAACATAGTTACAAAACATGATCATCTCATACAACAATTTACATCATATCATGTCTTGACCATATCACATCACAACAAGCCCTGCAAAAACAAGTTAGACCTCCTCTACTTCGTTGTTGCAAGTTTTACGTGGTTGCGACGGGCTTCTAGCAAGAACCGTTCTTACTATGCATCAAAACCACAACGATTTTTCGTCAAGTGTGTTGTTTTAACCTTCAGCAAGGACCGGCCGTAGTCAAACTCGATTCAACTAAAGTTGGAGAAACAGACACCTGCCAGCCACCTATGTGCAAAGTGTTGGGGAACGTTGCAGAAAACAAAAATTTTCCTACGGTTTCACCAAGATCCATCTATGAGTTCATCTAGCAACGAGTGATTAGATGCATCTACATACCTTGTAGATCGCGAGCGGAAGCGTTCAAGGAACGGGGATGATGTAGTCGAACACGACGTGATTCAAATCACCGATGATCTTAGCACCGACCGGACGGTGCCTCCGTGTTCAACACACGTACGGAACGGATGACGTCTCCTCCTTTCTTGATCCAGCAAGGGGGGAGGGGAGGTTGATGAAGATCCAGCAGCACGACGGCGTGGTGGTGGATGCAGGGCGTCACAGTAGCAGGGCTTCGCCTATACTACGAGAGAGAGACGTAACGGGGAGAGAGGGAAGCACCAAAGGCTGAGGTATGAAATCCCTCCTCTCCCCCACTATATATAGGAGGGCCAAGGGGGGTTGGTGCAGCCTAGGAGATCTGATCTCCTAGGTGCGGCTGCCAAGGGGAGGATTCCCTCCCCCCCAAGGCACCTAGAGGTGCCTTCCACCACTTGGACTCCTTCCCCATGGAAACCCTAGGCGCATGGGCCTAGTGGGGCTGGTGCCCTTGGCCCATGTAGGCCAAGGCGCACCCCCTACAGCCCATGTGGCCCCCCGGGACAGGTGGCCCCACCCGATGGGCCCCCGGGACCCCTCCGGTGGTCCCGGTACAATACCGATAACCCCGAAACTTGTCCCGATGGCCGAAACAGCACTTCCTATATATAATTCTTTACCTCCGGACCATTCCGGAACTCCTCGTGACGTCCGGGATCTCATCTGGGACTCCGAACAACATTCGGGTTTACTGCATATACATATCTTCATAACCCTAGCGTCACCGAACCTTAAGTGTGTAGACCCTACGGGTTCGGGAGACAAGCAGACATGACTGAGACGACTCTCCAGTCAATAACCAACAGCGGGATCTGGATACCCATGTTGGCTCCCACATGCTCCACGATGATCTCATCGGATGAACCACGATGTCGAGGATTAATCAACCCCGTATACAATTCCCTTTGTCAATTGGTATGTTACTTGCCCGAGACTCGATCATCGGTATCCCAATACCTTGTTCAATCTCGTTACCGGCAAGTCACTTTACTCGTACCGCAATGCATGATCCCGTGACCAGACACTTGGTCACTTTGAGCTCATAATGATGATGCATTACCGAGTGGGCCCAGTGATACCTCTCCGTTATCCGGAGTGACAAATCCCAGTCTCGATCCGTGTCAACCCAACAGACACTTTCGGAAATACCTGTAGTGCACCTTTATAGTCACCCAGTTATGTTGTGACATTTGATACACCCAAAGCACTCCTACGGTATCCGGGAGTTACATGATCTCATGGTCAAAGGAAAAGATACTTGACATTGGAAAAGCTCTAGCAAACGAACTACACGATCTTTGTACTATGCTTAGGATTGGGTCTTGTCCATCACATCATTCTCCTAATGATGTGATCCCGTTATCAATGACATCCAATGTCCATAGCCAGGAAATCATGACTATTTGTTGATCAACGAGCTAGTCAACTAGAGGCTTACTAGGGACATATTATGGTCTACGTATTCACACGTGTATTACGATTTCCGGATAATACAGTTATAGCATGAATAAAGACAATTATCATGAACAAAGAAATATAATAATAATGCTTTTATTATTGCCTCTAGGGCATATTTCCAACAGTCTCCCACTTGCACTAGAGTCAATAATCTAGTTACATTGTGATGAATCGAACACCCATGGAATTCTGGTGTTGATCATGTTTTGCCCTAGGGAGAGGTTTAGTCAACGGATCTGCTATATTCAGGTCCGTATGTACTTTACAAATCTCTATGTCTCCATCTTGAACATTTTCACGAATGGAGTTGAAGCGACGCTTGATGTGCCTTGTCTTCTTGTGAAACCTGGGCTCCTTGGCAAGTGCAATAGCTCCAGTGTTGTCACAAAAGAGTTTGATTGGCCCCGACGCATTGGGTATGACTCCTAGGTCGGCGATGAACTCCTTCACCCATATTGCTTCATGTGCTGCCTCCGAGGCTGCCATGTACTCCGCTTCACATGTAGATCCCGCCACGACGCTCTGTTTGCAGCTGCACCAGCTCACTGCTCCACCATTCAACATATACACGTATCCGGTTTGTGACTTAGAGTCATCCAGATCTGTGTCGAAGCTAGCGTCGACGTAACCCTTTACGACGAGCTCTTCGTCACCTCCATAAACGAGAAACATTTCCTTAGTCCTTTTTAGGTACTTCAGGATATTCTTGACCGCTGTCCAGTGTTCCTTGCCGGGATTACTTTGGTACCTTCCTACCAAACTTACGGCAAGGTTTACATCATGTCTGGTACACAGCATGGCATACATAATAAAACCTATGGCTGATGCATAGGGGATGACGCTCATCTCTTCTATATCTTCTGCCGTGGTCGGACATTGAGCTGAGCTCAATTTCACACCTTGCAAAACAGGCAAGAACCCTTTCTTGGACTGATCCATTTTGAACTTCTTCAAAATCTTATCAAGGTATGTGCTTTGTGAAAGACCTATGAGGCGTCTTGATCTATCCCTATAGATCTTGATGCCCAATATATAAGCAGCTTCTCCAAGGTCCTTCATTGAAAAACTCTTATTCAAGTAGGCCTTGATGCTGTCCAAGAGTTCTATATCATTTCCCATCAAAAGTATGTCATCTACATATAATATGAGAAATGCTACAGAGCTCCCACTCACTTTCTTGTAAACGCAGGCTTCTCCATAAGTCTGCGTAAACCCAAACGCTTTGATCATCTCATCAAAGCGAATGTTCCAACTCCGAGATGCTTGCACCAGCCCATAAATCGAGCGTTGGAGCTTGCACACCTTGTTAGCATTCCGGCTGCATCATATACAATTCTTCCTTAAGGAAACCATTAAGGAATGCCGTTTTGACATCCATTTGCCATATCTCATAATCGTAGAATGCGGCAATTGCTAACATGATTCGGACGGACTTCAGCTTCGCTACCGGTGAGAAAGTCTCATCGTAGTCAACCCCTTGAACTTGTCGATAACCCTTAGCGACAAGCCGAGCTTTATAGATGGTCACATTACCATCCGCGTCTGTCTTCTTCTTAAAGATCCATTTATTTTCTATGGCTCGTCGTTCAACGGGCAAGTCAGTCAAAGTCCATACTTCATTTTCATACATGGATCCTATCTCGGATTTCATGGCTTCTAGCCATTTGTCGGAATCCGGGCCCGCCATCGCTTCTTCATAGTTCGAAGGTTCACTGTTGTCCAACAACATGATTTCCAAGACAGGGTTGCCGTACCATTCTGGTGCGGAACGTGTCCTTGTGGACCTTCGAATTTCAGTAGGAGCTTGATCAGAAGTATCTTGATCATTAATAACTTCCTCTCTAGTCGGTGCAGGTGCCTCAGGAACATTTTCTTGAGTTGCGCCATTTACCGGTTCAAGAGGCAATACTTCATCAAGTTCTACTTTCCTCCCACTTACTTCTTTCGAGAGAAACTCTTTCTCTAGAAAGGATCCATTCCTGGCAACAAAGATCTTGCCTTCGGATCTGAGGTAGAAGGTATACCCATAAGTTTCTTTAGGGTATCCTATGAAGACGAATTTTTCCGACTTGGGTTCGAGCTTTTCAGGTTGAAGTTTCTTGACATAAGCATCGCATCCCCAAACTTTTAGAAATGACAGCTTAGCTTTCTTCCCAAACCATAATTCATACGGTGTCGTCTCAACGGATTTCGACGGAGCCCTATTTAAAGTGAATGCGGCAGTCTCTAAAGCATAGCCCCAAAAGGATAGCGGTAAATCGGTAGGAGACATCATAGATCGCACCATATCTAATAGAGTGCGATTACGATGTTCGGACACACCATTACGCTGAGGTGTTCCAGGCAGCGTGAGTTGTGAAACTATTCCACATTTTCTTAAGTGTGTGCCAAATTCGTGACTCAAGTATTCTCCTCCACGATCTGATCGTAGAAACTTGATTTTCCTGTCACGTTGATTTTCAACCTCACTCTGAAATTCCTTGAACTTTTCAAAGGTTTCAGACTTGTGTTTCATTAAGTAGACATACCCATATCTACTCAAGTCATCAGTGAGGGTGAGAACATAACGATAGCCACCGCGAGCCTCAACACTCATTGGACCGCACACATCAGTATGTATGATTTCCAATAAGTTGGTTGCTCGCTCCATTGTTCCTGAGAACGGAGTCTTGGTCATTTTTCCCATGAGGCATGGTTCCCACGTGTCAAATGATTCATAATCAAGAGACTCTAAAAGTCCATCTGCATGGAGCTTCTTCATGCGTTTGACACCTATGTGACCAAGGCGGCAGTGCCACAAGTATGTGGGACTATCGTTATCAACTTTACATCTTTTGGTACTCACACTATGAACATGTGTAGTAATACGCTCGAGATTCATTAAGAATAAACCATTGACTATCGGAGCATGACCATAAAACATATCTCTCATATAAATAGAACAACCATTATTCTCAGATTTAAATGAGTAGCCATCTCGTATTAAACGAGATCCTGATACAATGTTCATGCTCAAACTTGGCACTAAATAACAATTATTGAGGTTTATAACTAATCCCGTAGGTAAATGTAGAGGTAGCGTGCCGACGACGATCACATCGACCTTGGAACCATTCCCGACGCGCATCGTCACCTCGTCCCTCTCCAATTTTCGTTTATTCCGCAGCTCCTGCGGTGAGTTACAAATATGAGCAACGGCACCGGTATCAAATACCCAGGAGTTACTACGAGTACTGGTAAGGTACACATCAATTACATGTATATCAAATATACCTTTGGTGTTGCCGGCCTTCTTGTCCGCTAAGTATTTGGGGCAGTTCCGCTTCCAGTGACCCTTCCCTTTGCAATAAAAGCACTCTGTCTCAGGCTTGGGTCCATTCTTTGACTTCTTCCCGACAGCTTGCTTGCCGGGCGCAGCAACTTCCTTGCCGTCCTTCTTGAAGTTCTTTTTACCCTTGCCCTTCTTGAACTTAGTGGTTTTATTCATCATCAACACTTGATGTTCCTTCTTGACTTCTACCTCTGCTGATTTCAGCATTGCAAATACTTCAGGAATGGTCTTTACCATCCCCTGCATATTGAAGTTCATCACAAAGCTCTTGTAGCTTGGTGGAAGCGACTGGAGGATTCTGTCAATGACCGCGTCATCCGGGAGATTAACTCCCAGCTGAGTCAAGCGGTTATGAAACCCAGACATAGTGAGTATGTGCTCACTGACAGAACTATTTTCCTCCATCTTACAGCTGAAGAACTTATCGGAGACTTCATATCTCTCGATCCGGGCATGAGCTTGAAAAACCATTTTTAGCTCTTCGAACATCTCATATGCTCCATGTCTCTCAAAACGCTTTTGGAGCCCCGACTCTAAGCTGTAAAGCATGCCGCACTGAACGAGGGAGTAGTCATCAGTACGTGTCTGCCAAGCGTTCATAGCGTCTTGGTTCTGTGGGACGGGTGGATCACCTAGCGGTGCTTGTAGGACATAATCTTTCTTGGCAGCTATGAGGATGATCCTCAGGTTCCGGACCCAGTCCGTATAGTTGCTGCCATCGTCTTTCAGCTTGGTTTTCTCTAGGAACGCGTTGAAATTGAATACAACGTTGGCCATTTGATCTACAAGACATATTGTAAAGATTTTAGACTAAGTTCATGATAATTAAGTTGATCTAATCAAATTATTAATGAACTCCCACTCAGATTAGACATCCCTCTAGTCATCTAAGTGTTACACGATCCGAGTCGACTAGGCCATGTCCAGTTAACACGTGAGACGGACTAGTCATCGCCGGTGAACATCTTCATGTTGATCGTATCTTCCATACGACTCGTGTTCGACCTTTCGGTCTCTGTGTTCCGAGGCCATGTCTTCACATGCTAGGCTCGTCAAGTTAACCCTAAGTGTTTTTGCATGTGTAAAACTTCTTACACCCGTTGTATGTGAACGTAAGGATCTATCACACCCGATTAACACGTGGTGCTTCGAAACGACGAACTGTAGCAACGGTGCACAGTTAGGGGAGAACACTTCTTGAAATTGTTGTAAGGGATTATCTTATTCACTACCGTCGTTCTAAGTAAACAAGATGCAAAACATGATAAACATCACATGCAATCAAATAATAATAGTGACATGATATGGCCAATATCACATAGCTCCTTTGATCTCCATCTTGGGGCTCCATGATCATCCTTTCACCGTCATACTCATCGACATGTAAGTTGTGATTCCTATTACAATAGCATGAACATCTCATACATCACATATAGATCATTCATCATTCATCACAACTTTGGCCATATCACATCACATAGCATACCCTGCAAAAACAAGTTAGACGTTCTCTAATTGTTGTTTGCATGTTTTACGTGGCTGCCATGGGTTTCTAGCAAGAACGTTTCTTACCTACGCAAAGACCACAACGTGATATGCCAATTGCTATTTACCCTTCATAAGGACCCCTTTCATCGAATCCGATCCGACTAAAGTAGGAGAGACAAACACCCGCTGGCCACCTTATGCAACTAGTGCATGTCAGTCGGTGGAACCTGTCTCACGTAAGAGTACGTGTAAGGTCGGTCCGGGCCGCTTCATCCCACGATGCCGCCGAATCAAGATAAGACTAGTAACGGCAAGCATATTGAACAAAATCAACGCCCACAACTACTTTGTGTTCTACTCGTGCAAGAGAACTACGCATAGACCTAGCTCATGATGCCACTGTTGGGGAACGTTGCAGAAAACAAAAAATTTCCTACGGTTTCACCAAGATCCATCTATGAGTTCATCTAGCAACGAGTGATTAGATGCATCTACATACCTTGTAGATCGCGAGCGGAAGCGTTCAAGGAACGGGGATGATGTAGTCGAACACGACGTGATTCAAATCACCGATGATCTTAGCACCGAGCGGACGCTGCCTCCGCGTTCAACACACGTATGGAACGGATGACGTCTCCTCCTTTCTTGATCCAGCAAGGGGGGAGGGGAGGTTGATGAAGATCCAGCAGCACGACGGCATGGTGGTGGATGCAGGGCGTCACAGTAGCAGGGCTTCGCCTATACTACGAGAGAGAGACGTAACGGGGAGAGAGGGAAGCACCAAAGGCTGAGGTATGAAATCCCTCCTCTCCCCCACTATATATAGGAGGGCCAAGGGGGTTGGTGCATAGCCTAGGAGATATAATCTCCTAGGTGCGGCTGCCAAGGGGAGGATTCCCTCCCCCCCAAGGCACCTAGAGGTGCCTTCCACCACTTGGACTCCTTCCCCATGGAAACCCTAGGCGCGTGGGCCTAGTGGGGCTGGTGCCCTTGGCCCATGTAGGCTAAGGCGCACCCCCTACAGCCCATGTGGCCCCCCGGGACAGGTGGCCCCACCCGGTGGGCCCCTGGGACCCCTCCGGTGGTCCCGGTATAATACCGATAACCCCGAAACTTGTCCCGATGGCCGAAACAGCACTTCCTATATATAATTCTTTACCTCCGGACCATTCTGGAACTCCTCGTGACGTCCGGGATCTCATCCGGGACTCCGAACAACATTCGGGTTTACTGCATATACATATCTTCATAACCCTAGCGTCACCGAACCTTAAGTGTGTAGACCCTACGGGTTCGGGAGACAAGCAGACATGACTGAGACGACTCTCCAGTCAATAACCAACAGCGGGATCTGGATACCCATGTTGGCTCCCACATGCTCCACGATGATCTCATCGGATGAACCACGATGTCGAGGATTAATCAACCCCGTATACAATTCCCTTTGTCAAACGGTATGTTACTTGCCCGAGACTCGATCGTCGGTATCCCAATACCTTGTTCAATCTCGTTACTGGCAAGTCACTTTACTCATACCACAATGCATGATCCCGTGACCAGACACTTGGTCACTTTGAGCTCATAATGATGATGCATTACCGAGTGGGCCCAGTGATACCTCTCCGTTATCCGGAGTGACAAATCCCAGTCTCGATCCGTGTCAACCCAACAGACACTTTCGGAAATACCTGTAGTGCACCTTTATAGTCACCCAGTTACGTTGTGACGTTTGATACACCCAAAGCACTTCTACGGTATCCGGGAGTTACACGATCTCATGGTCAAAGGAAAAGATACTTGACATTGGAAAAGCTCTAGCAAACGAACTACACGATCTTTGTACTATGCTTAGGATTGGGTCTTGTCCATCACATCATTCTCCTAATGATGTGATCCCGTTATCAATGACATCCAATGTCCATAGCCAGGAAATCATGACTATCTGTTGATCAACGAGCTAGTCAACTAGAGGCTTACTAGGGACATATTATGGTCTATGTATTCACACGTGTATTACGATTTCCGGATAATACAGTTATAGCATGAATAAAGACAATTATCATGAACAAAGAAATATAATAATAATGCTTTTATTATTGCCTCTAGGGCATATTTCCAACACAAAGCACGTCAGAAGAACCAGTCTCATGAACGCGGTCATGTATTGTCGGTCCGGGCCGCTTCATACAACAATACCGCCGAATCAAAGTAAGACATTGGTAGTAAGCAGTATGACTATTATCGCCCACAACTCACTTGTGTTCTACCCATGCATATCATCTACGCATAGACCTGGCTCGGATGCCACTATTAGGGAACGTAGCATGCAATTTCAAAAAAAATCCTACAATCACGCAAGATCTATCTAGGAGATGCATAACAACGAGAGGGGAGAGTGTGTCCACGTATCCTCTTAGACCAAAAGCGGAAGCATTTAGTTAACGCGGTTGATGTAGTGGAACGTCTTCATGATCCAACCGATCCAAGTACCGAACGTACGGCACCTCCGTGTTCAGCACACGTTCAGCTCGATGATGTCCCTCGAGCTCTTGATCCAATAGAGGGTCGAGGAAGAGTTCTGTCGGCACAACGGCGTGGCGACGGTGTTGATGATGTGCACGCGCAGGGCTTCGCCTAAGCACTACGACGCTATGACCAAAGGAGTAAACTATAGAGGGGGGCACCGCACACCGCAAAGAGAACAATTAATGTGCCTTTGGGGTGCCCCCTGCCCACGTATATAAAGGAGGGGGGAGAGAGGTCGACGGCCAGGAGGGGTGCACCATAGGGGGAGTCCTACTTGGACTCCCCATCCAAGTAGGATTCCCCCCCCCCTCTCTACCTTTTTTTCACCGGAGGGAATCAGAAGGAGAGGGAGAGGGAAAGGGAAGGGGGCGCCGCCCACTCCTCCTTGTCCTATCCGGACTCCCTATGAGGGGGGTGTGTGACCACCCCTTGTGGGCTTCCCTCTCTCTCACTTAGGACCATGTTGGCCCAACACTTCCCCAACGGGTTTCGGTAACCCCTCGGTACTCCGGAAAATGTTTGAACCTCTCCGGAACTATTCTGGTGTCCGTACATAACCTTCCAATATATTAATCTTTATGTCTCGACCATTTCAAGACTCCTCGTCATGTCCGTGATCTCATCCGGGACACCAAACAAACTTTGGTCATCAAAAACACATAACTCATAATACAAATCATGATTGAACGTTAAGCGTGCGGACCCTACGGGTTTGAGAACTATGTAGACATGATCGAGAAACATCTCCGATCAATAACCAATAGCGGAACCTGGATGCTCGTATTGGCTCCTACATATTCTACGAAGATCTTTATCGGTCAAACTGCACAACAACATACGTTGTTCCCTTTGTCATCGGTATGTTACTTGCCCGAGATTCGATCATCGGTATCATCATACCTAGTTCAATCTCCTTACAGGCAAGTCTCTTTACTCATTCCGTAATGCTTCATCCCGCAACTAACTCATTAGTCACATTGCTTGCAAGGCTTATAGTGATGAGCATTACCGAGAGGGCCCAGAGATACCTCTCCGATACACAGAGTGACAAATCCTAATCTCGATCTATGCCAACCCAACAAACACCTTCGGAGACACCTGTAGAGCATCTTTATAATCACCCAGTTACATTGTGACGTTTGATAGCACACAAGGTGTATTCGGGAGTTGCATATTCTCATAGTTAGAGGAACATGTATAAGTCATGAAGAAAGCAATAGCAATAAAACTGTAACGATCATTATGTTAAGCTAATGGATGGGTCTTGTCCATCACATCAGTCTCTAATGATGTGATCCCGTTCATCAAATGACAACACATGTCTATGGTCAGGAAACATAACCATCTTTGATCAATGAGCTAGTCAAGTAGAGGCATACTAGGAACACTATGTTTTGTCTATGTATTCACACATGTACTAAGTTTCTGGTTAATACAATTCTAGCATGAATAATAAACATTTATCATAATATAAGGAAATATAAATAACAACTTTATTATTGCCTCTAGGGCATATTTCCTTCAAGGGCACACTTGACGCCGCCGTCCTTCTGCACCCTAAGCAGCACGCCGAGCAGGTCGTCCTCATCATCGCCGCCGCTGCCTTGACTGCCTTGACCGCCCTTGATGCCCCAAAATCTTATTGCTCTTCATCTGGTGTAGGTTAGTAAAGGGCATGGTTTTGGAGACTTGCCCTCGTGCAGTCGTGCACGCGGTCACTAGGAGCCTAAGAGTCGAGAGCAACATAGGGAGGGGAAGTCGAGAGCAACATAGGAGTGAAATAGTTACGATGATGTGAGCACGAGGAGGCAGAAGACAAATGTGATATGATTGGTGATGGTTAGGGTTGCCGAACTCGTTTTTATAGTTGGTTGGGTAACATGGGGGGATAAACCCATGTTCGAGTTGGTAATAACCCACCATCCCAAAAAAATGGTTTTTACTAATGCAATTGTTAGTGACTTGTAACCAACAAGTAACAATAATTAATTGTTTGTTTCAACCGGTAAAAAAGGACACTTCGGCAGACACGCCTTTAGATTCGCGGTTCCGCCCCTTGATCTCCTTGTCATGTTTGTCTAGGTGCAGTGACCAGCGGCCATTGCCGCCGCCCTCTCTTTCCCTACATGGACCAGGCCACCGCCTGACACTGTCATTGTGTCCAACAGAGGCCGCCACCGTCATGACTCTTAGTCGTGCACCTACATCAGTTTCAGCACCATGGTCTTGCTGGCGGTCAACAACAATTCCATAACATCCAAGAATGTCGCCGTCATGAAGATGGGAGCGGAAACGGCTCGCTCCCCCGACCCCGACCCTGCATCCCTCCACCAGCCCTCACCGTTGCCACCCCGGCCCCACCGGCCACCCTCTCAGCGCCTCGCGTACTCCCTCGCCCACGGCCGTGGCCCCCAGCCTGTAGGATTCGAGTGGAGAATGGAGGTCAGAGGGAGGTCCGGATCAGCCGCTCGCTCTCCTCCAAGGCTGCGTCGATGACCACTCTGGTTCCGCCGCCCGCCGCCCCGCCCCCATTGTCGGCTCCGTCTCCACTCAGCCACCGGAGCCACCGACGTCCCCCAATGTTGGGCTCCCTCAGCTCGATCCAGATCAGGCAGATCTGGATTCCGTCTCTTTGTCGCCTCCGGCTGGCCGGAGCCCTGCTCCTGCCGATGTGATGGAGGTTTTGCTTGGGGCCAAGAGTGGCTGCACAACCATTGTTGGTGAGAAGGAGGTAGAGTTGGCTCTGTTGTTGCATCCGGCGGCCACACATGGCCTCGTCCCCTCTGTGCAGATCCTGCCTTGCCCCGATGTTGGTGATGGGGCCGAAGTTGCTGCCTTGGTTACGTAGTCGCCGCTTGGTGAAGATGCTGAGTTCGTGCCATGAACGCTGCTGACCGTCACCGAAGGCCGCACTTTCGGTGCTGCAATGATGAGGGAGCTGGCGCCGCCGGAGACGAATGTTGTGGATTGTGTGTCGTCCGCTTCTTGCTTTTTCGTGCCGTCTTCTTGTGATCAGCGGAGGCTGTGGATGCTCAGCCTGGGGAAGGTCCTTGGATTTTCGTAGGACGAAAGGGTCGTCCCTGTGGCGATGTGAGTTGCGGCCATGCTTCCCAATCCGCGAAGCTAGAGCAAGCCGTGGCCTTCAGACGGAGAACTCATGGTCGATGTTTCCGCTGCTTGGCTCTGGACCACAAGGCCGCCTTCTGGCGGGACCCGATTCGATGCCTCACATGTCTCCGCTCTGGGCACTGTGAGAGGGATTGTTGCCTTCACCTCTCCTCTGTCAGAGCTCCTTGCCGCCGTGTGCGTGCCTCTCCACCTCCGTCATGCCCATCTTCTGATAGCCGCTCTTGTGCTTCCATTGTTGCTCCCGTAGTTCATGCTGAAGTTCCCGAGTTTGTGAGGTTTTCTGAAGCTTCTAGTGGAGGTAGTTCTGATCATGAGGTTGTGGCAAAATCTTCTAAATCCTTGCTTGCTTTGAGTGGTTCTGATCCTCAGGTCATGATGGAGCTGGTGCTTCGTCCATTGCATAAGCTTGAGGACTCTTTGTGTTTGTGGTTGGCACGTGCAACCAGCTTCTTGGAGCGGGCGGAGGCATCAGTTGGTCTGCAGGGGTCGTTGCCGCTCACGCAGGCAGCGCTGGTGGCAGACCATAGGGACCAAGGTACTGAGGACATTGGCAACACCATGCAGCCGCTGACCTTGGGGTTAGTTGCTCTGGTGGTGGCCACTGAGATCAGCCTAGCTAGTTCTATCTCCGACGAAGTACAGGCTGTTGCAAAGGGATGCACTTTCGCGATTGATGAAGGTGGCACTTTGCATGACTTAACCGAGCTGATCAAATGCCTCATTGCCATGCCTGCGATCACCCAGGGATTGACTCGCCTTGTCAAAGTGGAGAAGATCAAGAATGCCAACCAGGTGGTATGTGCCGCCGTGAGGGACAACGCTGCAAGATGTTAATCGCCTCTTTGTTTCCTCTTCTACGGTGTTTTTTATTTTGGGAGTAGTTCGCATGAGGTTTCACGGCTTGGCTTGTTGGGAGGTGTCATCCGCGGTGTCGTACGTTAGGTGCTTGAGTTCTAGTGTGGGCTTGGCCCTCCATATATCGGTTTTCGCTCAGTTTTCCGGTAATTAACTGGGCAACTATTTTCTTCTTAACTAATGAAAAAGGCAAAGCTTTTGCCTCTATTTCAAAAAACAAATCAAAAAAATGCCGCCGTCGCCCACACTGTGCTCCCTGTGGCAAAGCCCAGCACCACCACGATTACCATGCCAGCCTTGCAGATCGCGGACGACAGCGCCAGCACCGCGCCGCCGCGCAGCACCGACATGGTGCCCTGGTGAGTCTAGCCCTCTCGCCGTCCGGAGATGGGGCCTTCGGCTCCGATGAGAACATGACCGACATCGAGAAGGCGGCTAACTATACTGAGACGAGGTTGTCCACCGCCATGCCAGTCGCCACCAGCTGTCCAGAGCCTCCAAGATCGCCACACAAATCACCTCTCCAGCGGGTCACCGCCACCGAGCAGCCGCCATTGGCAACAGGGGTCATAGTCGATTAAATCAAAGAATAACTATTGACATCAAAGACTGAGCAGCAAAAGAACATCTTTACTGCTGCATTGGAGCACAAGTTATCACGCGAATATTATGTGCGCCATGCCATTGCCATCCATGGCATTCGGTTCTTACACACGACAGTGCATAGACATGTCTCCTTCTTTCTCAAAAGCACGTGCTGCTCCCACTAATTCTCGCAGTCACGATCCGCACACAAACTTGTCTGGTGCTCTGCCTCCGGGGCCTTGTTCCGCACCTCGCCGTAGAAATAGGAGGCGAGGCCCCAGAGCGACAGCCCGAGGGCGACGCCCTTGGTGCCGCTGAAGGGTTCATGGAAGAAGACGACGGCCAGGACCTCGGTCACTGGGAGGAGCACGGTGATGATGACTCCGGCGAGCAGCGCCGAGCCGTAGTAGATGGCGCCGATTATGCCGAGGCAGAAGCACTGGTACACGGCGGCTGTGCCGACCAGCAGCAGGTAGTAGCCCGGCTGGCCGAGTTGGGACTGCCGGGCTTCTCCTGGGATTGCCTGCATCACAATGCTCAAATTAAATCTCGATGTTTTGCTAGTACTAATAATTTTGGGTCAAATACCAGGATTCTATTAGTTTATACAAAAATCAAAATTAAAGTATTAAAAAAAAGTACTTCGTTAGACACTGGTAGTACCAGGATTCTACCTTATAGTCTTTCTCTTCTCTGCATCTCCTCCGAGACGCGTGGGGAGAATGAAGAGATGCAACTCACAGTGAACTCGAGTATTGACATGTACACCCAGAATAAGGTAGTGCACTGTCGAGCAAAAAGTTTAGTTCCTCCAACAACGCACATAATATTAGCCCGAACTCGAAATCGATTCACACTACGTGTGCATTGCCTAGCGTGAGAGAGCGAGTGAGCGTGTATGTTATTGCTCTTTTTTCTCATGCTATGAGGAATAATAGAACAATTGACCCACTCGTTCTAGATGATTCAGCCTACTCGCACCCACAGCCACAAGTATCACGGGGGAGTAGTATGATTAACCGAAAAGACGTGGAGATGTCGATCATATTGGCCCACTCGTTATCGAGATAAGCCTCAATCACTTGCAATCTTGTCGTCTTTGTGATGTCCCAATTAAGTGGAGTAACCCACAACTGCTTTCTCACCGTTACTATTCACAAATAAGGTTAAAATGCTGCAATGCACACCCGAGTCCAAGCTCATCTCATCCAGTGAACAGTAAATTCAAAAATAATAATAATAAACAAAAATTTGTTGGCATTGAAGATGCTCTAGGGGCCTCCTAAATTTCATGATGAATAGACATCTTAGTAGCTCTCAGGAAAAAAGAAATCAGCTTTCGAGAAGGTGTTTTTCCAAATTTTCTTATAGACCCGCATTTTGTTCTTTTCACTGAGCACTCCTCGAATGTCCTTTGCCCGCTAAATTTTTAACTTTTCAAAGCTTCCACGACTATTACTATTCGTGAATAGCAACAATGAGAAAGCAGTTGTGGTTACTATAATGTTAGCATAAATTACATCGTGTGCCTGTGCTATTATGTTAGCATAGATTATATCATGTGTCTACCCACTCAGTATATAAGAAACGTAGGATATAAGTGAGTGCGGCTAATCTGCATCCGGGCTCATCTGCACTCACGATTAGAAAAAAAATCAAAAAAATACTAGAAAAATTCAAAAAATTCCAAACTTTTTTGTGGTGGTAGATAATTTGACGCGTGAGGTGCGCCCCAAAATTCAACTCGTTTGAGCATCTGAGCAGCTCTCGGCAAAAAAGACAAAATCAGGGTCTGTAAAAATGTTTACTGTTCACGCACTGTTTTGACCCCGATTTGTCTTTTTTGCAGAGAGCTACTCAGATGTGCAAATAAGTTGAATTTTGGGGCGCACCTCACGCGTCAAATTATCTACCACCACAAAAAAGTTTGGAATTTTTTGAATTTTTCTAGTATTTGTTTTGAATGTTTTGCTAAGAGGGAGCAGATGAGCCCGGGCTCCAGGATGAATTATCGGGATATAAGTCTCCTATTATGACACAACTCTTATATTATCTAAATACAATACAACTCAGAGTCCAACTGTAACCTACATTGTACACAATATTCGGCACAACTCTAACAGGGGTTTCGGAGGCCTGCTTTACCGGCCGGCTGTGCACGCAGTCATTAAGATGGGGTCGACGGAGAAGCAGCTAGTCACATTGGAACTCCGCATGTGTATTTTGTTCTGTGTGTTGTGCAATCTGTAGTCTCTCGCTCCTTTGTATCTCCTCTACATAGAGGTATACATGGAAAAGGCGAAGAGATGCAACTGATACAGGGCAGAAGAATCCGAGGGAGTATAAAACGTGTCCACGACGAGCTCGAGTATTGACACATGCACCCAAAACTAGGTAGTGCATTGCCAAGCAAAAATTAAATTCCTTCAACAAGACACATAACATTAGCCCGAACTCGAACTCAATTTACAAAACGCAACATGACGTGAGTGAGCGAGCGTGCATGTTATGCTCTTTTTTTTTCATGCTATAAGGAGTAGTAGAACAATATTGAGCCACTTGTTATCAATTCAGCCTACTCGCACCCACAGACACATATATCACCAGGCGGTACTATGATTAACCGAAAGGACGCGTGGATGTCGATCATATTGACCCACTCGTTATCGAGATAAGCCTCAATCACTTCAATCTTGTCATCTTTGTGATGTCACAATTAAGTGGAGGAACCCACAGGTGCTTTCTCGCCGTTACTTTCTACGAATAGTAATACTCGTGGAAGCTTTGAAAGGTTGAAATTTTAGTGGTGAAAGGACACTTTAGGAGTGCAACGAAAACAATAAAACGCGGGACTATAAGAAACTTTGAAAAAACACATTGTCGAAAGCCGATTATTATTTTTTGCTGAGAGCTTTTGGAATATCTATTCATCATGAAATTTTGCAGGCACCTAGCGCACTCAAGCATCTTCAATGCCAACAAATCTTAGTTTTTTTGTCTTTTACTATTTATTTTCGAATTTACTGTTCTGGGTGGAGATAAGCCTGGACTCAGACGTGGATTGCTGCATTTTAACCTCTGTTTTAGTTTTCTCGTCGGACTCACCTTCCAAACTGCTCCGAACGTAAATATTTTTGCCAATAGGATTGCTAAATCTCAGTCGATGTAGAGATCCTTACAGAATTATTTTTTCTTTCTTACAGTCATGTCACTACTTAACCACACCCTTTAGCCAGTTGCAATAGAAAGTAGGTGGAGAGAGTGGGGCTCTGTAGATAGCAGAGGCTAGTGACGAAGGAATTAGCGCTGAAAACTCACCTGGAAATCGTTGTTTGCCAGCATGCCGACGGCGCAGAACGCCGTGGCGGTGAGCCCGATGACGACCTGAATCTCAACGACGAGCGTGTAGGTGAGGGCCGCGGAGCCGGCGCGCGCCGCGTGCCACGCCTGACTGAGCTCCATGACGGGCAGCACGAGGCCGTAGAGCGCCGCGGCGCCCAGCGCCATGCCGAACCCGACGGCGTACTGCGCGCCCGACACCCCCGCCGGGCGGTCCCCTCCGGAGCCCATCCCTAGCATGGCGGCGCCGACGCTGAGCAGCACGATCGCGTTGACCGTGGAGCCCGTGAAGCGCTGGCGCACGAGCAGCAGCGCGAAGGCGGCCGTGAAGGCCAGCTGCGTGGAGATGAGGATGGAGGAGGTGGACACCGGGAGGTAGGCCTGGCCGTAGGCGTAGAGGAAGTTGTCGGCGCCGGTCATGAGGCCGACGACGGCGGACGCGGCCAGGAGGCGGGGCGTCATGAGGAAGACGCTGCTGCTAGCCGTGGCGTCGTCGCCTTGGCGTCCCCTGCGGCGGCGGCGGGAGGAGAAGGAGAAGCAGAGGGGCACGAGGAGGAGCGGCCAGCCGGCGGTCTGGAGCAGGCTGGAGAGCCACTTGCGGGAGCCGCCGCGCAGGAAGTAGAGGCGGAGGAGGAGCGGGCCGCAGGCCGCGCCGACGGCCAGCAGCAGGAAGTTGACGGCGAGGAGGGGGTCCCGGAGCGGCTTGGCGGCGGCGCCCGGGAGATCATGCCATCGCCACGCGCTAGGGCGCTTAACCTTGGGCTCGCGGTGCTGGGTTGGGATTTCGACCTCCATCTATGTCCGCAGTGCATGCACTGGCTGCGCGAGAGTGGCTGGAGGATCGATCGGTGTGACCGATTGGGCTCATGCAGCCGGGCTAGCTCGTCACTGCTTTGAGTGTGTCCTTATCTCGGTGATCCAGTTTGCCATTTCAGCCTCGTGTTTTAAAGTGTCGAGTCGTTCTCACCACTGATTGCAGAGGAAAACGGGGACGATGCTTGGAGAGTCAGAACTGTCGGCTGCGTCTATGATCATCTCGGTTGTACGACTTCCACGCCGGATAGATAGATGTTGACCGCATTCTTGTCCGTGCTACTGTGCCAAGGAGAGTAGATTTCCTGCCCCTCAGCTCCATGGAACCCTGTTTCTGTAAATTCGAAAATTTACAAATGAACACTCAGAGGTATAGATGCTATACTATACTTCAAATACGCTTTGGTATGAGCTGAGTATATATGAAAAAAAATATGTTACTCTGCTAGGAATGGGAGGGACTCAAACAGACTGACAGACCAGTCGTGGCTGAAAGCGACTGTGCATCGCTGAGCAAAGCTTTTTGGAACAAAAATAAAAACAACAAGCTGGTAGCGCACGAGATTGCTACTCCCTCCGTCCGGAAATACTTGTCGAAAAATGGTTGTATCTAGACATATTTTAATTCTAGATACATCCAATTTTATCTATTTGTGCGATAAGTATTTCAGGCGGAAGGAGTACGTTTTAGCTAGCCGGGTTATGTTGCATGCAAAATAACAAACAAGTTGGTGGCAGTGATTCATTCGTCATCCTCCATATGGAAATATCGGTCCTTTTTTTTGTTGTGGCGGTGCTTTCTCCTTTTCCAAATTAAGTTCCAAATCCTTGGGTCTTCCTCCGGTCGGTTGTTGTATTTGTTCCCGACTGAAGTGTTGTATGATGATGAGGCAAGCACAGCTAGATGGTAGGCACTGCGAACTGGGGAGTCCATCTATGGCTAGTGGGTGTACTTAAGGCAGTTATGCATAAACCAAAAGTAAGTATTACTCCGTTATATATAGGGGGTCGGCTAGGTCCGGCGAATATTTAGTGAAATAATTATACTCCACTAAGGTTTACTTTAATGTTTACTCCTCTATTTTTTAGAGATCGGTTCAAAATGCCTTAAGACCCTCCTAGATATGTTTCCACTTCATCTTCATATTTTCGGCGACGGTGGGGTTTCCATGAAGGTGTTGAATATGCCCAATGTAGCAACGACACATCCACTTTCGACGACGGCAAAGGAAGCAAGACGTGAAGGTTGTGGTGCCATTGTGAAGATGGTGTTCTTTCTGGACTTTGACATATTTGGTTTTTACAAGCACTTCTCTGCCTTTTGCCTCGTATTGGTATTTGTTGAAGTATAAAATGAAGTACCTTCAGGTGTTTTCTCTATTAAAAAATGTCGTGCAAACTGCTGAGCCAGTGTAAAACCCGCTCGTAGGGGGTTGTAAGAGCATCTACAGCCGGAAATAGCATATATAACCCCTTAAACGCCCACAGACACGCCCGGTATTTATCCATCTGCGCAGCTACACTCCTTATTTTTCTTCTCATATGTTCGGTCACTTGCATGTGATTGATGGAGATGAAGAGAGGGGGAGAGAGAAATAAAAGAATAAATAAAAAAGAGAAAATATGGTCCGGGGTGAGGCCGCGTCCTACGTGGCGGAATGCCCTGGCGTGCCTGGGCATGTCCGCCGGCCCTCATAACCTCCCTGTATTCGAGATGGATATGAGGGTTCACGGACAGCCCAACGTATAGGGATGATATGAGGGGTTTGATTGGATCACGTTTTTCCTTCTCTCTCATGTCCGGTCATTGACCGGACGCGTCCACGGACGTATAAGGGATGATTTGACGCGTCCGGTTGTAGATGCTCTAAGACCATCAAAATTTATAACCCTACCTGCAAGCACAACTTCCATCGAATAACTTACATACATTAACAGAGATTGTCAACGTCGCGACAACATATAATTTGTTTAAAAAAACACTTGATTTATAATGGTTAAACATCACCCCTTTTTTGTCTGAGATTTTTTTCCCCGCAAAGAAAAAAAATCCCTCCGGTCCTTCCGCTCTGGTCTGCCCCCGATATGGCACGATCAGATCTAGTACTACGCGAATGACTTATTCATCTAAACAGAGATAGTATCATCATTTTTTGTCCGCCCGTGCGTGAAGAGGCTGGCTACCAGAAGCAGAGGAGGCGCGGTGCAGACGGAAAGAAAATTCCACGCGCTCCACCCGTTTCCCTCCGCCGCTGCCTCGTCGTGCTCGGCCTGATCCTTGATTCTTGGGTGGATTTCTGCTCCAGGTCCTCCCATCATCGCCCTGTGTACCGTATGTCAGGGCGCCACTGTTGATCAGACAGTCTCCTTGGACGGTCAGAGCATCCGGTTCTTTCTTCACGTAGGAAATCGGCACCGCTTGTCACATGCTTCGCTGTCGTGCG
Organism: Triticum aestivum; assembly: GCF_018294505.1. NCBI lineage: Eukaryota > Viridiplantae > Streptophyta > Magnoliopsida > Poales > Poaceae > Triticum > Triticum aestivum. The sequence continues at coordinate 609,673,215 of NC_057807.1, read as the reverse complement.
CAGCCGCCGCCCTCATGCCTCTGCAACTGCAAGCGGCCACAACAGCGGCGGGAGCACGCACAGGCACAGGGTCACAACACACGACGCCATCTACACCGCTCCGGCCGATTTATCCCCTCCCAACCCCTTCTGGTTGCAGTACGAGTTCGTTTCCTTCTCCGGGGACTTCGTTATCCATCCATTATCTTAGAGCATCTTCAGCCACGTACCTCTAATTCGACCCTTCGAACGTCCGCAGACGCGCCCGGTCAATGGTCGCGCGTGTCTGTTTTGAGCCCTTATTTATCCACCCGCGCAGGCACAATCCTTATTTTTTTTCCTCATATGTCCGGTCACTTGCACGTGATTGATGGAGATGAAGAGAGAGAAAGAAAGTAGTGACAAAAGAAAAGAAAAGGTGATCCGGGGTGGGGGCCGCATCCTATGTGGCGGATTGACCGGGCGTGTCTGCGAGCCCTCATATCCTCCTCATATTTGAGATGGATATGAGGGTTCGCGGACAACCCGAGCATATAGGAAAGATACGAGGGGTCTGGCTGGATCACTTTTTTTTCTCCTTTCCGATCACTGACCTGGCATGTCCGCGGGCATATGAGAGATGGTTTGAGGGATCCGGCTGTAGATGCTCTTACGACAGTCGGTGTGCATTTTAGACCAGCGCATCATCTCTGCTTCCACTCCGCTAGGTTGGTTCGGACCGATTTTGTTGCTGCGCGGTGCCCTGCGGCTCTCGATATGTTCTTCTTCTCTTCTTCAGCCCCCAAAATCCATGCTTCCTGCTTGGGTCCATTTGTGCCCTGCGCGAGCACTGAACCCATTTCCTGTCGAGTGTAGAGTAGACATTCTGCGTTCTTGGTGCCAATTTGTTAAGTGGAAGTAGTTTTGGGAAGTAACTGCAAGTCATAGGCATTGGGCATTGGTTGTTTTATGTTAAGCGGCTCAATTTAGGCGCATGCCATGCGTCGTGTCCTAGACAATTGTAGGATCATCGCAACATGAACCATGTTGTGGGCAACCATTGCAAGATGGACCATGTTGTGGTCTCCTTTGGCTTGCGTGACATTGCACTACTTGGGCCTTTTGTCATCCAATGCAACATGGGCCATGTTGTGGTGACCCATTGCAACATGGACAATGTTGCGAACCCAACTTCCCGTCAATGAAGCCTCTCCTGGCCGCAACATCATCTATGTTGCAGTCGTCTCAGGTGTCTCATAATCACAACATCTGAAAGAACATGCGGTGCCCCCATGTTTGGTTTTGGTAATTGATGACAATCTCTATGGACTAATGGTTGCCTTGAGTTATATTTGAAGGTTGTGTCCATAGGCTTTTCTTGGAGTACATGTGTTGGTTTCAAGGAGAGTTTGTGACGACCAAGGTGCTATTCAAGGAATTACCTAAAAGATTGGTCTTGTGAGAGGTTGATCAAGACTAAGTCAAAGAGTGAATCAAGTTGATCAACACAAAGCGTAGAAGATGTACCGAGAGGGATCAAGGTACTGACCCATGATCTTCGTGAGAGTTCTTTGTGGGGTTAGGATGCGCTGTGCAAGTTCAAGTGATGCATCACGAAGAGATCAAGTGCTTGAAGCTTGCCGTCCATTGTGGTGACAATGGACTTGTGAAGATGAGCCGAAGTGTGGCTCACCCATAGTGGTCTATGGGGGAGCAATCATCTAGTCTTTATCCCGCCAACGCAATCAAGAAAGGTGGTCCAACTTGAGGGAGCCAAGATCGTCATCATCTAGCTCAAGTGGACTTTGTGCAAGGCAAAGGTTTGCCCTTGATAGGTCTTCTATTTTACCGGTCTCATGGTGGTAGTTGGGAGACCGGGTTTTAGGATCGATTGCCGTACTATCAAGGGGGGCTCTCAAGTTGGTAGCTTGATCGTATCGTTAGTAGAGAGCTCAAACCACTGCATCCTTGCATCATGTTTCTTGGTTCTTGTTTGGTTATCTTTGTGAGTCTTAGAGCTTATGGTCATCTTGATAACAAGCTTGAGTTCATCGAAAACGGAGTTCGCATGCGTCTTCTATGATGTTTTCGGTGTTGGAGGTTTTACCGGTCTTATCCAATGAAGGGTTCTCACCATTTTCTTATGGTACTTTTCTCATTTGCTTATTCTTGACATTTCTATCAAGATTGTGTTAGCCCATGTCGTTAGCTTTCCAACAAACTTGGTTTCGTTGAATTCTGAGTCCGTTTCCAAAAGTTGTGGCTGTTTTGGTAAAGGCTGCAGCGGTACTACCACGACTAGAGCGGATGTAATTTTTTACTATCGCTCCAGAGCGGTACTACCGCAGCTCCTGAGCGGTAGTACCGCTCCAGAGCAGTACTACCGCGGCTCCTAAGCAGCAGTACCGCTCCGGACCAAAATCTCGTGTTTTGCTCAGCGAAAGTAGGCACAGAAGTATTTTTTTAGTACCGCTCGCAAGCAGTAGTACCGCTACCATTTGCGGTAGTACCGTGAGGTCGAGCGGTAGTACCATGAGGATGAGCGGTACTACCGCTCCGACGGTTCTTCTGCCTTTCTGCCTCCTCGCTGTTGTGTTTCGAAGGGGTACTACCGCCCTAGGGGTAGTACCGCTCCTTGGAGCGGTAGTACCGCTCTGTGCGGGCTATGAGCATAACGATTGGATTCGGGAGCTCGTATAAAAGGGGGTCTTCTTCCCCATTCAACCTTATCCTTTGAGCTCGTGTTCTTCCCCCATTGTTGACCTTCTTCGAGCTTGCTAACTCTCAATCCCTCCATGGATTCTTGCTAGTTTTTGAGGGAAAAGAGAGAGGAGATCTAGATCCACATTTCCACCAATGACTTTCTCCTCTATGTGAGGGGAACCCCTTGGATCTAGATCTTGGAGTTCTTGGTGTTCTCTTTCTTGTTCTTCCTCTCATCTTCCTCCCTAGCATTAGTTGCTTCGGTGGGATTTGAGAGAGAAGGACTTGGGCACTCCGTGTGCCCTTGCCATTGCATTTGGTGCATCGGTTTGAGTTCTCCATGCGATACGTGGAAGTTACAAGTTGAGAAGCTTATTACTCTTGGGTGCTTGGTGCCCTTGAGCTTGTTCCTCTTGGTTGCTTGGGCGCCCTAGACGGTTGGTGGTGTTCGGAGCTCAATCATTGTGGTGTAAAGCTCCGGGCAAGCGTCGGGGTCTCCAATTAGGTTGTGGAGATCGCCCTGAGCAATTTGACGGGTACCGGTGACCGCCCCCAAGGGTTGCCAAAGTGTACGGGTTCGGTGACCGCCCCCAAGGGTTGCCATTTGTATGGGTTTGGTGACCGCCCTCAAGGCTCCCTTAGTGGAATCATGGCATCTTGCATTGTGCGAGGGCGTGAGGAGATTACAGTGGCCCTAGTGGCTTCTTGGGGAGCATTGTGCCTCCACACCGCTCCAAACGGAGATTAGCATCCGCAAGGGTGTGAACTTCGGGATACATCGTCGTCTCCGCGTGCCTCGGTTATCTCTTACCCGAGCCCCTTTACTTATGCACTTTATTTTGTGATAGCCATATCGTTCTTTGTCATATATCTTGCTATCACATAGTTGCTTATCTTGCTTAGCATAAGTTGTTGGTGCACATAGATGAGCCTAGTTGTTGTAGGTTTTGTGCTTGACAAATTAACCTTTAGGTTTATTCCGCATTTGTTCAAGCCTAAACCGTAATTATTTTAAAACGCCTATTCACCCCCCCCCCTCTAGGCGACATCCTCGATCTTTCAATTGGTATCAGAGCCTCGTCTCTTTTTGTTGGGCTTAACCACCTAGAGAGTAAAGATGTCGACTAGAGGATTAGGATTCTCTGACACTCTTAGTTTCGATGGCACAAATTTTGATGTTTGGGTAATTCACATGCTTAACCTCTTTAGGGTCATGGACCCAAATTTAGAGCGAATTGTAGATATGGGTTTTTCTCCTCCAAACGATCCCCAAAGATTATCTTTAGAGGATGAGAAAAACTCTTATCTCAATGCTCAAGCTTCTAATGTGCTTTTTGATGCTTTGAACAATGTAGTTATATTTCAACTCATGCCATTCCGGGATGCTCATGAGATATAGACAAAGCTTCAAGATAAATATGGTGTCTCCAAGATTTGTGGGGATGATTGTTCTCCCTCCACCTCCGGTCGTATAGTCTTCTCAACTTCTTCTACTTCACCTACATGTGGTTTGCCACAAGGTAATGATATGGTGAGTAGTGTTGGTCATTGCAATGATGATAGTATGCTTACTATGGATGATCCTTCATCACTATATTATCGCAATGCTCCTTCTTTGGGCTTTAACACTTCGAGCACTCCAAATGTTTCACATGCTTGTGTTGATAGTCCTTGCATATCATGTAGAAATTGCTTGACTAAATCTCATGATGATATGCTTGCTATGTCTTGTTGCCATGATAAAAATGCATCTATTTCCTCGAATTGTTGTGCTAACAATGTAGAGGAAACCCAACACTCCATGGAACAAGATGTGGTGTTTAATGGTGCCTCAAGGGATCCTACATCATCATCTATTGTGTTTTGCCTTATGGCTAAGGCGTCAAGGGTATCTCCTACTTTGTACCCCAATATGTCTCTTGATGATGATGTTAATGCTAATGATGATGAGGATAATGATGAAGAGAATGATAATGTTGCCTCCTTAAAAACTAAGGGGGAAATGATTTTTAAAGCTCTTCATAAAAATAAAATTGCTCGTTCCAACTTCATGGAAATAATGCCCATTGCCATTGATGGCAAGAAATACATTGAGGAGTTGGAATATCATCTAGAGGAGCATGAGGTCACCATTGAGAAAATGGAAGCTCATGGGCGTGATTACGCTAATGAGATTGCGGACCTCTCTCAAGCTCTTGAACTTGAACAAACCACCAAGGAATCTCTTGAGGAGACTTTTGCTCTAGAATTATCTAGAGTAAGGGAATCTCGTGATAGAGCTCTTGAGGTGGCCAATGATTTTGAAACTAAAAATGAGGAGCTTGAAGTTGCGCATGCTAAACTCCTTGAGGACTTTGAGCACCTCGAAAATGGCTCAAGGGTCATTAAGAGTGAGCTCATCAAACTCACCGAGTCTCATGCTCAACTTAAAGCTTCATATTCAAAAGAGCTTGTCAAGTTGTCTTCTCCTCTTATTGTTAATGATGATGCTTGTGCTACTAACTCTATTTCTTGTGAAGCATCCTTTTTAAAGGAGAATGTTGAGCTACGGGCTCAACTTGAATTGCTATCTAGCAATTATGGGAAATTGGAAGAAAGCCATGAAAAGCTCTCAAGCTCTCATGATGATCTTCTAGTATCCCATAATGTGCCAAAGATATCTCATGAGGCAATGATTGCTAAGGTAACATCTAGTGAGCCTCATGTGGATATTAGCACTACATCTAGTCAAAGTGCTATATTGCCATGTGCTAGTCCTTGTAATTCATCTACTCACAATGTTGGTACATCTTGTGATGAATTGCTTTACTTGCCTTGTTGCTCTAACGATGAAGCTTATACTTTCTCTAGTACTTGTGTTGAGACTAACCATGTAGAGGAAATCAAAGAGCTCAAGGCCCAAGTCACTTCTTTGAAGAAAGACTTGGAAAAGTGTCATGAAGGGAAGGCCACACTCAACAATATCTTGAGTGTGCAAAAATCCCCCAATGACAAAGGTGGACTTGGATTCAATTCCAACAAGAAGAAGAACTCCAAGTTGAACAAGAATAAGGGCCAAAAACAAGTCAAGAATTCGACCAAGATTATTTGCTTCAAGTGCAAAATTGAAGGGCATCATGTTAGATATTGCCCATTGAAGAAGAATGCCATTGGTGACAAGCAACAAGGGAAGAGGCCACAAGTTCAATCTCATGCTCAACCTCAAGTTGAAGAAAGGCCACTTCCCAAGAAGACTCAAGTTAATGCCTCTCTTTTTGAGAAATCAAGTGAGAAGAAAATGAAGAGTAGACGTTGCTACTTATGTCGTGAGAAAGGTCACGTCGCTTCTTCATGCACTAGTGGTAACTTACCCAACCCAATTATTATTGATGATATCTATTCTCTTGGTAAGGATAAGGTTGGCAATGTGTTTGCCAAGTTTGTTGGTACTCAAAGTGTTGTCAAGCAAAGAACCATTTGGGTAGCCAAACCTATTGTGACTAACCTCTTAGGACCCAACTTGGTTGGGGACCAACAAGCTCAAACTTGATCAATAGGTGTTGTTGGAGGGCATTGGAGACTTGGCTACATTATGAAGAATTAAGGGGACCTCATCACTCTTATTGTCTCAAGCCAAGTCAATTGAATCATCAAGTTTATATCTTATATCCAATGTGCCTCCTTGCGGTAACTTGTACTTAAAATTGCTTACATTGAAAGTTACTTGCCCCCTTGCATGTTTTGGTTTTGTTCCTTGCATGTGTTTGTATATGTTGTGATTCCAACTTGCTTATCTTGAGCAATCAAGTATGTGTGTGTTGGTTTGCACATCATGTACGTGTGTGTCATGTGTTGAGCCTTTTTTCTTCTTGTTTGTATCCTAGTTGGCTCATGTGAGAGATCAATGGAACATCCCATTTTGGGGGAGTGATGTGCTTTGTGCACCTCACAATCCTATAAATGTGTGTACATGAGGAATACCATCTAGTATTGATATTACAAGATTATCTAGTCGCTAGGTGGTATATCTCTCATGAGAAATTCAAATTCTAAAAATTCCATTGACTATCTCGTGTTGGATCCTCTTATTGCCTCTTGTTAAGTCCTTAATTGGTATCACATTATGGGGGAGTAATATGCTATGTGTATATTACTAGCCTAGAAAATGTGTACATTTGAGATATTTTCACCTAGAATTGATATTGTAAATTATCTTGTTCCTAGGTGGCATGTTAGCTCTACAAGTTGCAATTTGCTTTTTGTTTGCAGTGAAGATGATGTCGGATATCCTTGCTATCTACCACCAGGAATTATTTCCAAATACTTCTTGTCTTTTGACAATTGGTAATCACTTATGTGTGGTAGAATTTAATTGATCATCTTTACATTGGCTTTTGTTTTTATTTGCCTTTTCTCTTGCCAAGGTTTGTGTCAACTCCTGTTGTCTTCCATACCACTTGTGGATCTTGTTAATTTCTTGTTCTTTCCTAGTGTTTTCTAGATATAGTGAAAGTGGTGATCCCACCTTGTGCATTTTGTATTCAAAAGGAAATTCTCTATAATGCACAACTCGTGGGGGAGCTATCCTATTTTCTTTAGAACACTCTTCTTGTGATCCTTATCAAGTGTGTGTTGGTGGAAGCAAGCTGTTTTCTTTTGGTACCTTGTGCCATCATGAAACTTTGTTGAGAGCTTGGTTTGTTTGGAACCATCCTCTCTTTGGGAGTTTGACATCTTTAATTTAGTGTGTATCAATGGATATCTCATTCCTTGATGTATCTTTAATGATATATTTCAAGTGATGATTTCTCCATTTGGTATCCTTTTCACTTGGCATTTCTTTGTCTTTTGGTACGGTTCTTGAAAGTTTTGAGCATGCATATTTACTTCATGCATTCTATTTGGCATGCTTTCTTTTGTTGACCCAATATATAGGGGAAACTCCACCAAGTCTCAAATTGGATGAGATGTGCATGAAATTCATTTCCATATCTATATGCACATATTTATGTGGAGTTTGTCCTATGTATTGGTGTTTCTAACTATTTGGTCTCAATGAGTTTGGGTACCGTTTAGTTTGAGTTGTTCTTCTAGGAACGGTTGGAGATGCATTGGATGCTCGGCTCACTCACAAGGAAGGTGTTGTCACCATGTGCTTATTGGAGTTAAGCTAGGATGATCAATGAACTACTATCTACCTTCAATTGGTATCTACTACATCCTTCCAATGGTATCTCAGTAACAAGTATCATCATCTACTTCATGCACACATTTCTTGCATCAACCTTGTGTAGGTTGTATCATGGCATGTAATTCATTCTTTCTTGTGATACTTGTTTCCTTTCTCAAAGCATCTCAACGGTGATCTCATGTTGCTAGTTGTGATGTCTTTGATGGTTGTGTGGTAGGAATTCATTTATATACAATAAGACCATATCTAGCCATGTGTTATGCTTCCAAGCAAATATCTTATTGGTATATGTATGACTTCCTTTTGGATATCTTATTCCTTCGTGTTGTAACTATGTTGGGTGTACACCCTTCTTTGTAGACATATATCATCATGATCTCGTCTACCTAGAACCTTATACACCTGAGAGAAATTACATCTCTAGATGATATCCTTTCTTTCACGTCCAGTCTTTCTTTTGTTATTTCTTTGGTGGCTCCGTGAAAGATCTTGTCTTGAGTGCGGGTCTTATCTCGTTGCATCTTGATGCACTCTTTTGTGGTGAAGATCTTTTTCCTCATGCTTGTCTTGACGAGGCCTTTGCCATCTTAATTAGTATCCCTCGTCTTGATGAGGCTTTCATTTTCTATCTTCACCATGGGTTGTCACAAGCATAGGTTCTTTATATGCTTATTAGTGAGCTTGTGAACCCGTTTGCTAGTTGTGTGTGGGAATGACATGCCTTGCACCGTGTATCTCATTCTTTCAAGACTATATTGATGCTTAATGCTCATCCATACATTAGTCTTCTCAAGTGCATTGCATTGACTCACACACATCGGTTTTGGTTGAGCCTATTCTTAGTTTCCTCTATTACATGTTGCTCAACCATGTGCTTGTTGCAAGTGCTAGGCTTTGTCTCCTATTTGCCCACTTGCAC